>NC_056733.1:1389430864-1389730864 GCF_019279795.1 Protopterus annectens | reverse complement strand
ACAGTGTTAACTACAAGCACACAGTCATGTGATTCGCCCTCGTCATTAGTTGGAATCAAGGAAGCAGGGTTTAGTGGTGGGCAACGTGTAATTTGAACAGCGGGATTAGTTAATAAACTTAACTCATATTTAGTGAGGCGAGCATTAGAAAGATACTGTGTTTTTGTTTTTAAAAGTAACGCTTGCACTGCATGAGGTACTGCTAGTATAGTGTCATGTCCTAATGTCAATGGTGCTGCCATATCGATCAAAATATCAGCAGCTGCCACCCCTCGTAAACAGGGTGGATAGCCAGAAGCAACAGGGTCTAACCGTGTGCTGTAATATGCTATAGGTCGATAGCCTCCTATGCGCACTTGCGCCAACAGGCCCATGATAGTTTTATTTCTTTCACAACAGAAGAAAGCAAAGGGTTTAGAATAATCTGGGAACCCCAGAGCAGGTGGGTTTATCATTGCCATTTTAATAGCCTGAAAGGTATTTTCATGTTCAGGGGACCAAGGCAGAGGGTCTGTGACCTCCTTTTTTAAAAGCTGTAACAGAGGGGCTGAAATTTCTGAAAAATTGGGCACCCACTGTCTACAATAACCTGGTAGGTCGAGGAACCCCCTGAGTTGTCTTTGAGTTACAGGGCAGGGGGCAGTCTCAATGGAGGTAATTCTACTTGGAAGTATTTAACGTGAACCCATAGAAATGATGTGTCCCAGGTATTGTACCTTTTCTTGACAGAACTGCAGTTTAGATTTATTTACCTTAAAACCTCATTCAGCTAAAAACTTTAAAACTAAAAGTGAGTTCTCTATACAAGACTTGGTATCTTGTGAAGCTATAAGAATATCATCTACATATTGGACCAATACTGAACGTGGTAGTAACTGTAAATCCTGCAGTTGTCTGTGCATCTCTCTAGAGAATAGGGTTGGAGATTCTACATATCCTTGGGGTAATCGGGTCCAAGTATACTGTTGGCCTTTATAAGTGAATGCAAACAAATACTGACTATCTGAATGTACTGAGATAGAGAAAAAAGCTGATGAGATATCTATAACCCTAAAATAACGTGCTGTAGGTGGGATGCAGCTTAAAATCGTAGCTGGGTTTGGTACGATTGAAAAAACAGGCAAGACAGCTTTATTGACTTCTCGCAAGTCTTGCACAAATCTGTAAGCTTGTTTACCAGGAATGTATGACTAAGCTTATTAAGATCCTCACAGATAAGTAGTCTAGTAAGCACCTATGAATCTATGATGCAATTGTAATGTACTGGCTAATAATCTACATACATCAGCAAAACATTTTGGGCAAACAGAAACAACATGATTCTTTAGAAGAATAGCTTCTTACTTATGTTGTGGTTTCATTACTACATCCTCACATATGTTAATAATCAGTGTAAGATGTTCCACCTGCAGAACCTGGTTGACAAACAATCTAAGAAGTAAGAAATTCCTACTGATGTATTTAGCATGGAAATACAGCAGTCTATACTTAAACGTAGGTGGTGAGGCATTGGGGATTCAGTCTTTCTTGATGTCATGGAAAGATTTTGCAACTCCATGAAAGTTTTCAGTGGGTTGTCCTTTTCAACAAAATAAGATGCAAACACAGCATACTATTTGCATAAAAAATGTATAGTGCAGTATTGTACATGGTAAGGAGGTTATATCAAGGGTTTGTTACCTACATATGCTTCAAAAAGTGACCAATGCACATAACATATTGATATACATAGTATCAAATGCATTCACTTTGAGAAAAGTTGAATTCATCAAAAGCAAGTAAGTTCAGTATAGGTAACATTAAAAACTTTTAAAACATAAAGAAAATACTAACTTTTAAAACTGATATGTATATATTTTAAAGTTTTAGGTGAAACAATAGCACTGTACATGCCGCACATATATGTTTTCCTTTTGTTTCTAGGAGAATTTACAACAGGTAAAATGAATAAATCTACATGTTGCAAAATGATTATAACAACAGAAGTAAACTGACAATTCTTCAGAATTGTCAAAAAGAGTATTAATTATTTTATTCAGCATCAGCTTATTAATATGTCAGTGAAATGGACAGTCGTCTGTAATATTGAGGAGAGCAATATTAAATGAACTAAAGTGTGATATATGTTAACAATATGGTATGCCCATTTTTTGCTCAGTTAGAATAATTCAGTAATATTATAATAAGAGTAAGAGTTTCTCAGAACTTTCCTTGACTGAGTGAGAAGACAAAGAACAGGACTGTACACCACAACCAATTGATGCATAGTTGCACAGACCTTATTTGTTGTTAAGTAAGTTGTTAATAAAATATACAAAACTATACTCAGATTATGAATATTTTTATGTAATAAATAAAAAAGCTCAGGAGCAACCCAGCACAGAGCCAAGACTCCAACATATAAGTATCCACATAAAATGCAGCTTCCAACAGTAAAAGTTGTATGATATAAGGTAAACCAAATGAATAAGTTCCAAGTAGAGTAAAAATCCTTTATTCCAGACACATGTGAAGGTGAGCGCTTTTGCCAAAAGGCTTTATCAAGCCATCCACAAGCAAGTTACAGAATCAACCACTTTCTGTTTTATAGCCAGCTGGTAATTAGATAATTAATACCAATGATGTCATCACTCATCTTAAAGTCATGCTCTAAATAAAATAACACTGGTGTGTTCTAAAGAGAACATTATAAACTCTCATAATGGAACTTTATATACATACAAATATATCACAATTACATATAACATAATTAAAACATAAAATATAAAACGTGTATAACAATAACTAATGCACAAGATACACTGTTTCCCATTTCTATTTAACTACTAACTTCCTATTTTTCAATACTGGTCTCAATGGAATTTTATCGTTCAACCCTGGACTAACATGTGCTTTGAACTGAATTATCCATTTAATTTCTGTTCTTTCTGTATAATTCCTAACATCTCCCCCCTAATACTGGGGATATTCATCTGAAGTATCATGAAACGGAATGTGTGTTCTATACCTGACTCAAGAGTATGTTTAGATAAGGCATTGGTGCTAGAATGGATATGTATCTGATATGTGTTCTCTTATCCAATCTTTAAACCTAAGAGAACACTTATATCAGATACGTATCCATTCTAACACCAATGCTTTATCTAAACACTTATATCAGATACTTATCTGTTCTAGCACCAATGCCTTATCTAAACATACTCTTGAGTCAGGTATAGAACAGACATTCCGTTTCATGGTACTTCAGATGAATATCCCCGGTATTAGGGGGGGGGGAGATGTTAGGAATTATACAGAAAGAACAGAAATTAAATGGATAATTCAGTTCAAAGCACATGTTAGTCCAGGGTTGAATGATAAAATTCCATTGAGACCAGTTTTGAAAAATAGGAATAGTAGTTAAATAGAACTGGGAAACAGTGTATCTTGTGCATTAGTTATCGTTATACACGTTTTATATTTTATGTTTTAATTATGTTATGTGTAATTGTGATATATTTGTATGTATATAAAGTTCCATTATGTGAGTTTATAATGTTCTCTTTAGAACACACCAGTGTTATTTTATTTAGAGCATGACTTTAAGATGAGTGATGACATCATTGGTATTAATTATCTAATTACCAGCTGGCTATAAAACAGATAGTAGTTGATTCTGTAACTTGTTTGTTAATGGTTTGATAAAGCCTTTTGGCAAAAGCGCTCATCCTCACATGTGTCTGGAATAAAGGAATTTTATCCTACTTGGGACTTATTCATTTGGTTTACCTTATATCATACAACGTTTACTGTTGGAGGCTGCATTTTATGTGGATACTTATTTGTTGGAGACTTTGCTCTGTGCTGGGTTGCTGCTGAGCGTTTTTATTTATTACATTTCCTTTTTGTTCTATTGGCTAGGGAGCATTCATCCCTCAGTGGGTAACTTTTTATTTATTAGTCTATTTCAATTAATATTTTTAGCCCATTCTGTGTAAATACCATGTAACCTAATAAGACTTTGTTTATGTTGAGCATATTGAAGAATTCATGATTTGTTTTTATACATGTTTATTGATAATCTACATTTCTGAGTCTCTTTTTGCAAAAAGATAAAGTCACATTTTTAAGTTACTAATGCATCATCCTAGTCTATACTCTTCCCTATAATCCAATCTCATCTTCGTAAACTATTGCCTTATTTGTAAATAAAATTACTAAATACTGAGACAAAATATGCCACATGGTAGAGCTTTAACAAATACCACACTTCTGTTTGAAGTAGGTGAGAAGGCACAACTAGGTCAGATGATGCTGTACCAACCAGGCAAATAAGACCAAACAAGGTTGAAGTTGTTTATTTCAGCTCTTAATTCAAATGAGTAATTCCATCAGGATTGTTTATATTTTCAAATGCCTTGGACAAGCCAACAATCAAGGTAGAAGAAGACTTCCACAACCCATAGACCTAGTGCATATTTTCAAAGAGTTTAAAAGTAGCTGAACTGAATATCAGAAGTCAAGGTGTGCTGATGTAGTCCCAGAATTTCAGGCCAGCAATCCCCAAATATTTTGGACAGAAGTAGCAGGGTTATGGTCTGAGAATTTTTAATTGATTCCCTGTTTTCTTTTTTTTTTTTGTACAGGAATATATCTCTGTGGTTTTCTAATCTGAGGAAATGTTATCCTCAGGAATAGATGAGTTAATCAAATTTGTAATTTGTCTTATTAGAACATCATTTATTAGTTCAATAAATTTAAGATCTGTGTCATCACTTGGTACAGGTGGTGAATTAACTTTTTAAAATGATTGAACAAATTTTGGCTCAGCTACACATTGGTGTGTTTTTTTTTCTTTTTTCAGATGCCCCATATAGATTTTGCATGTTTTAAGAAACTCAATTTTTAGTGATGCATATAACTAGATAAATGAAAGCAGATTCTCTAAAACATTTGAAATACAAGGCAACATTCTTCTGTGATATTTTTTAAGCAAGAAAGAAAGGACATGAACTTGGATGGTCATGACATTAGGTACTGTAGTTATTTAGTGCTAACATAAGATTCATTGTTGTCTTTTCAGTTTAACATTGATTTATTTGGCAGACAAATGTGCAGTCAATGTTTTTCAGTTTTAGAAAAGGAAGTCTGTTATGAGTCAATGTATTCTTTCTTGGCTGTAAATATAATACTTTCTTTATCTGAGCATCATATTTTGCATTTTTGTCTTGTTAAATTTTATTAGGAAGATTAAATATTTTAAATCATGCTATTTTGAAATTTATTTTGAATTTTCCTTATATAATTTATCATTGTCTGTTGTATGTACAGCCCCAGATCTTGCCATTTGACTTACTGATGACTTATTTTTTTTTATTTGCATAAAATGTAATTGCTGTGGTGGTGCAGCGGTCAGTGTTGACGCCTCACAGCAAGAGGTACTTCCATTCGATTCTCAGCTGGAGTGCCTTCTGTGTGGAGTCTGCATGTCCTCCCCATGGTCAATTACGTTTAAAGACATGCAAGTAGGTGCATGAGTGAATGGGTGTGCCTTCTTTGAAGGTTGAGCATCTGGCTGGAAACTCAGCACTGTAAAAATCCACTGCCAGTCATTAGTGGACAAGAGTTCCGCTGTGGCAGCACCTAACCAGGAAAAGCCGAAAGACATTACTGCTTACATAAAATGTAATATCTGATTTGATGGATGAGGTAAGTTCAATACTGATTAGGGATATGCTACCTTTTCCTAGTTCTTAAATTTTATAAGAAAATACCAGAAGAATATTTTTCATAGTAAAATTTGGTAAAAGTCTCTGTATAAATCTTACTACATGCTATTCTTATCATTCATTCAACCATTTTTTTCTCATTTGTTTGACCTGCTGATTTTAATGCATACATGGTATTATTTAATAAACAAGGAGCAGGTCAAAGTGTTTCATTGACTATGTTATTGGGGCTGCTTCAGAATAAGCTAAGGTTAGAAAATATAACACACAAATATAATGTAATATAGCATGACATAAAATAACAAAACACAGATGATTATTAACAGAAATCCAATGATAACCAGCTCTGTTATGTGTTTGAATCATAAATTCCAGTAAATTCACCTCAACACTGAATCTTCAGAGGTCAGTCTTGGCATTCTTGTTAGGAACACATTATAAAGGGCTACTTTTTTGGCAGTGCATGGATCTTTACCTTCTGTGTCTACTAGCATTCACTGGGGAAAAAAAGGAAGAAAACATGTATGTGCACAAAGTCTTTGAAAGCTGGTAAATCACTTTCTGCTGTCAAACAGCAGGGATAAGTAAAGTGCCCCTCTCTAGAAATAGCAACTTTAAAATACGTTAGCCGTTTTCTTTTGCCACATTATCAAGTTTGTAAGTGTGGAAAAGTGAAGTTCTAGTAGGTTTTAAAAGTTGCTTTATTTCCTGCTGCTGTTCTTTCTTGTTCTGTCCACTGCTAGTTCCTGGCATGACAGACAATCTTAAAAGTGCTTAGCAAGCTTTTGTGAAACACCCCTAAGCACTGTTAAGATAAGGTCTCATTCCAGGGATATGCTTAGCAAGTTTGTCTTTTTTATCTTATATTACTATTACTACATAACTACTTAGTAGTACAGCACAGATAGTAACAACCACAAGCTGCTAATGAGATGTATCCTGTTGTGCTGAGTGCATTTCCATCAAACTCACACTGCACTTTGATTCTGAATTGTTTATTGAACTAGAAAGTGCTCAAAGATTGCTCACTTAAAAGGCTCTTTTGCCTAGTAGGTTTGAATATTTTTCAAATAAAATCCTTAAAAAAATCAAAATTAACATTACAGGGTAGTTAGCTGATTTTCATAAATGCCAGTTTCAATCCCTTAATTTAAGGTTTTAATTCCTTAGCTCGCTATTTACACTTATCGTCTGTTACTCATTTGGTGGTTTATACATGTATATACATAGATAAATGAAAGATATATAGAGATATAGATTCAGAAACAGGAATGACTAAGAAAATAACTGTAAATGTGAATAAGTGACCACAAGAAGAATCATATTTCAGCTGTGCAAACCTGGCCTTCATCTCATTAGTGGTGGTTCATTTATGACATTATATTCCTTACTTGCTGAGAATTAATGATACAGTCATCAGTACAGTACTGCTGGTGGTTTGAAGCATTGCTCGACAGCATGGCCAGTACTAAAATAGGATCAGTTTGAAGTGTTATACTATTAATGTAACTATCATGTTTATTTTGCATGTGGTGCAGTAACTCCTTTTCATAACAGACCATGTTGAAGATATTGTGAATTAACAGCAGCAATTAAAGTTGAACATTTCTGAATTTGTTTGAATGGGAATCTATGCCAATCCATATTTATGTAAGAAGAAGAAGAAGAATTCTATTTAGATTCCAAGTTGCTGTTTCTGGATTAAGCTTTCAATCTGTAAATTGATTATTGTCTACAGAATGCCTTGCATGGTCACGTATTAATTTCTTCAGCAAATCCACTTTACTGAGCACAAAAAAATAAAATATATTCTAACACTATAGAACTGTTACAACAAAATATGATCTTTGAATTCACTAACAACTAGAATATATGTAGACAGCAACCATTCAGATAAAAAGCACTTATAATGAAGAGGAAGAATGAAAACATATGATACCAGACACATGGGGAAAATAATATCATCATGACATAAATATGGGTAAACTGATTGCATCTGTTATAGATAGGGCATGCCTGCAAAAGAACTTCAATAAACCAACCATTTGGGAGTAGGAGAATAATATGCTGATAAATACATCAAAAACTATGCAAATGCGATTTTTAAGATATAGATTGAAGGGTGAATATTTAGTACTACACATAGTGATTAAAACTGTAGATTCATTTATAGACCTGGGTATATCGGTAGACACAGCTTTGAATTTTTTCTTATCATATTAACCAATTTGCTAATGATAGTAATGAAACAGTAGGCTGTATAATAGCCTTATAATGTCTAGGAAATCAGTAATGATGAAATCATTATTTGTAAGTTATATTAGTCCCAAACTAGAGTATGGATTAATAATAATATGGAAACCTTATAAAAATATGATTTAGCTAGAAAAAGTACAGTGTAAATATACTACAGGCATCCATGAATTTGAAAGTTTAAGTTAATATTGAAAAATTAAAATATCTGAAGTTGTACAGTGCCTCTTACAGATATTTAAGGGAATACCTTATTCAGTTTTAAACAGCATTTAAGAACAATTACCTCTGGGAATGTTTGAGCTTATCAAAGACTAGTACAGAATCATCAGACAACCTGTGGTGGAGATTATATAGGAATGAGAGATATACTAATTATCTTTATCTAGGCAACCCTGGTATCCTCCCCTAGAATAATATTATTTACGATGTTCATTTGTCAATTTGAAATCAGACAAGAACACTTGTCCATTGTTGAAAAAAGATCTGCTTAAACCCTTAAATGGAATGTTTTTTTTTCATCTGAAAAGAGGACATTATTTATTTTTATTTTTTCGAAGTTTTGCTAAGTTAGGAGTAGCCATGATCCAACATTCTGAACAATTATCCTTTTAGCTAATCTTTAAATCTTCACTCAGAAGAGACTCACATCAAGCCTGATTAAGCAGCATGACGTACAAGAGATTCTTCATGTCCAAACCTTCATCAGAAAGATCCCTTTCCACATATTACCCAGCTATAGAGCTTCATCTATGATGAAAAAAACATAATGCCTATCTGCAAGAATTAGAATCACACTGTTAAATCCAATACCATTTCCATGGGTGACCCATAACATTGAGATATAGACTGGGAAACCTATGCCACAAGCACAGCAATTCCTGGACTTTGTCCTGGAGTAACTCATTAGAGTATCCGCTAAGGGGAACAATATCTTCATCCTTGTCTTTACTAATGTGGGAGCATTGTGCACTATCCCATGTGTATCTTTGTCGCTTGTTAGGTCTGATCATAAAGCTGTCTCCCTCTAAATAAAACTTCATACAGGAACCACTTTCACCTGATACCTTTAAATGTTTTGATAAGAACACTTCTTACTCCTCTGTGGTACATTGACAACTAAACATCCCCACACAAACCCCGTTAACCTTACTGAGTATGTTGAAATACATAGCACTAACCTATACCAGCATGTAAACAGATGTATAGATACAGCTGTACTCAGCAGAAACAAGTGAAGGGCATCCCACAGAATTACCCCCCCCCATTCTGAAACTATAATATCAGCAAGCTTTACAATAATAAAAAGAGATTATTGTCTAAAAGTAAAAATAGCTGTCATCATTAAATTAAACCAGAAACTCAAGTTTTAATTAAATTCATTAAAAGTTAGAGGTGAAAATAGCTATCCAAGTACAGGACAGTCACATTGCCATTGTTAGTTAGGTTTGTTATCTCAGGAGCACAATACAATGATGGAATTGAAGATATAGCTAACCTTGTGGCCAATAAATTCAACATAAACTTTACTCTTCTCTCCCCAATCTGTCTCACATTAAATATCTGAAACTGTCTCGTCACCAGCAGTCACACGAGAACAAGTCCCAAAAGCACTATCAAAAGCAAAAAAAAAACTGCATCAACAAGTCCTGACACTATCCCCGAATGCATCTGAAATATCATGAAGCATGCTTTAGCCTCACCCCTAACAACACTGCCGAACCTTAACCTCCATACCGGTTTTGGACCAAATGAAAGGAGAGCAGCAACAGTTATTACCTTGCATAAGAAGGCAAACCACATCAGCCATTTATTAGTTATTAGTACATTTCATTTTGATATATGCATATAAATTGAAATCTGCATATTTGTTGCATACATTTCTGTCTGCAGCATATTCTACCTATGTTTAGTGTACCTTCTGTTACAGTACTGTTTTATTGTCTATATGCTATATATTCTGTCTATGTACATTTATTTTTGATATGTATTCTTGCTTTTGACAGTCTAAACTTGCTTCTTAAGCTTGAGTTGCAGCTGAAAAGGGCCAACAGATCAGCCAACCTACCAGATAAGCAAATAGTAAATAAATAATTAAATGTGCACACAGTGGAGTTAAACATCTGGAATACATTCTGGGGGCTGTGGCTAACCTACATGGCAAAGATGAAAACTAGCAGTGTTGATAACCTATCTGAAATTTAAGGTATGTTTTGTGTTTCTTCTGTACTAGCATGTATCATTAGGAATCACCTATATCCAGTGTTGTCCAGTAAGATACCTGTTCTATAAAAGACAATGATGTTTTCAGAGTTGTCATGTGAGATTTTGCTCATGAACTTCTTCAGCCTGTTATACAAAAGTAACAAAAAGTATAAAAGTGACAATGTCTTCAGTCACCACACATAAAGATTGTACTTGTATGCCTGTTCAGGTTTGGTGAACTTAAGGGGGTGTGTCTGAGTTTCTTCCTTTTTGGACATCAAGAGTAACCTGTTAGAGAAGGCTTGGCCAATCTAATTAGAGGGTAATTACTGTACTGTCTTCTTTAAAAGGCAACTAGTCCATTAACTATAAAGTTTGGCGTACCTGAAATAAGCACACATTGATCTGTTGTTTAAAGTTCCAGTTTTCCTGCAGTTATTTTCTACCATGAGGATATGTGAATCTGAAAGTTACCTCTTAGGGGTACTGGAGAAGGGAAAAGTAAAAAGCCTCTATTCATTTATTTATGTGGAAGATATCTAATTATATCAGACCTTCCATAGGAAGCTGCTGCGAGGGTGTATGAAAGCCTTTTCTATATAAATCAGAATTCCTCAGACTCTGGGGATAAGGTGTATATGGACCACATGTATCACATAAATGTGATTAAATCATTGACAGAAGCTTAAGTTTCTGTAGCCAGCTAGGAAGTTAAAATAAATACCAATACTTTGTGTTCAGATATTTATATCCTTGCTGTTTAAGTAGGTGACACATTGTATATGACCAGATGAACAATGTGAAGCAGTATATTCTAAGAAATGAAGAGTTCATTTTCTGCACTAACTGGCATGATGGCATCACAGAGAAGATGTGTCAGGGAGAAGGTAAACCTAAAATCATATTTGATATGAGAATATGAAAGGAAAGCAATGTTGAAGTAAAACAATGCTTAAATTAGGAGTTATTGAGGAGTTCCAGAGTGAATGGAGTAGTTCATCTGTGTTAATCCTCAAGGTTTATGGCTCAATAAGATTTTGCAATGATTTCCAAAAATTGATTGCCATACTGAAATGTGATACTTATCCAATGCACAGATTAGGCAAAGCAATGTTTTTGACAGTCCACTGATTTAACTAAGGGTTGCTGGCAGATTCTTCTTACTTCAAAAGATAATACAAAAGGCACCATTCTCACAGAAACACAGCAACATACTAACCACAAGGGACCATACAATGCCTAACCATATACTTCTTTAAAAACAAAAACCTAAAAGTTTTACCGCCCTTTTGAGTACATAATACTGCTCACCTCCCAAATTGATCAGGCCCATAAATGATAACCCAAATGTAATTTTTTGTCTACCCATCCATTCATTAAGACTAGCTTTAAAGGTAGCCAGAGAAGTACTTTGTTTGATCTGTAGTGGTAACTTATTCCACACGTTAGGAATATTTTGATTTAGGAGCCCCTCTCTCTAGCAATTCTTGTTTATTTGTTGGTATAGATTTATAACCTTAGTGCAGGTGTCTGTAGAGCCACTAGATTTGAAAAGAAATAGGAGGTCAAATAAGACTGGGTTTTTCATGTCTTGTTTTTTTGCAATCTGATTTTTATTAGTATTTTTTAATATACAGATACAGACGTAATTACAAGTCACACAAGACACATATGCTGAAAACGAGTAATTGGATATACTTAGTAAAACCTGCTTAAAATACTAGTACAATCATTCCAATATTACAAGAAAAAGTATTCACCTTCATTATACAAGTGATTAGGAAACTGACATAGGATAGTTGGAGGTAGTAAATTCAATAACATGCATTTATTATTCAGGTATGCGGATGTGAATCCGTACACCTAAAACCTATTTGCTTTAACTATATACATTATGTACACTCAATTGTCACTGAATGATTAGATGTTAGTATAAGAAAACTAGTTGTTAGTGTTTACACAAGGGTAGGAGAAAATGTGGTAGCAAGGTTTCTATTGTGGTCTTTCATGGGTTAGAGTGGAGGTGGATATTAAAGATGAGAAGTGTTTGGCGCAGGGTTAGCACACCGACAGAAGTAGGGGTATTAGATGAGAGGGAAGTAAAGAGAAGCCCAAAAGAAAAAAAGAGGAGGATGGAAATATACCTAGGAGTGATATTAATTAAGAGCTTCTATAAGGTTATTCCAGTATTTTTGGAAGTAACTTATTTTCTTTTTGCTTGTTGTCTTTAGTTTACTTGCCAACACATACTTAGCAGCCATCGACTGGAAGTCCTTCCTAGACATTTTGGATCTATCTAGCCAGTTTACTGTAATGTAAGTTTTGAGTAGCGCACAAAGTGTCACAATAATATGTTTAGTTTCAGACTTAAATGGACTAGGAAATATATTTAGTAACGCCATTTCCCATGATAGGGTTGACTTCATGTATCCCATTTTCTCAAGTTGTGCTCTTAGGGAGCACCATAGTTTGTACACATTTTTACATGACCACAAAATGTGGATTGTATCTGCCACTGAGTTGGGGCATGTTGGGCAGAAAGGTGAAGTGTTTGGGTTAATTTTATTTAGGAATGACGGCGTGTGATAGGCGTTATTCTTTATCATGAGCTGGGTATATATTAGTTTTTTGAAGGGAGTTAATTTTATTGTTGCATTGATTGCATCAAGTTTTTGGCTAAGTGTTATTTCCCTGTTTTGTCCATCCCAGTATTTAGAGAATAATATATTGTCTTGGTGTTTTATTTTTGTTATTAGTCTATAGACATTGGAAAGCATTTTAGTCCTTAATAGTAGTTGAGTTATTAGTGTCTGGTACAGCTGATATTCTATGGGGGTAACTGAAATCTTGTCCGTGACCAGAGATATTAGGTATAGTATTTGTTTAATGATTATATAGTATTTTTTATTGACTATCAATGAAGCTATGATGGCATCAAATGGTAAGTCTTTAATAATATAGAAGTCCCACACTGTACAGTTCCTGATAAGAGGGTAACTATCGAGATTTAACATGCTGTTGCTCAGTTTAAAATTGGGATTTAGGTGAACTGGTTGGGCCATCGTTAGAGACTGCTACAGACCAAGGGATGTTATC
This sequence comes from Protopterus annectens, assembly GCF_019279795.1. Taxonomy (NCBI): domain Eukaryota; kingdom Metazoa; phylum Chordata; order Ceratodontiformes; family Protopteridae; genus Protopterus; species Protopterus annectens. Next base: position 1,389,717,602 of record NC_056733.1, on the reverse strand, counting down.
AGATTTTGAAACCCACTGATATTTTTTATTAATATAGGGTGGATTTTGTATTCTTTGAGAGTTTTAGGGTTAAGAAAGATAATTGCTCTAGGATTGATGCCGGACACAGGGTTTTTCATGTCTTTAAAAGCAAGACAACAGATCACCTTGCAGCAATGTGTAGGTTATTGAGTACAAGAAGATCTGTGCTAATCTGTTGGGGTAGTTGAAGTATTTAAGACCTTTAATTTTTTTTCAGTTAGAAACCTTTGAGGCCTTTCCTGTTGAATGATATGATTTGTACACACCAAAGTGGGAACTCTATTCAATGATAGGATCGATAAGGGAAGAGCACAGAGACAGGATGACTTCTTTGGATTTATAGATAGGTAGAGATATTGATAGATGTAGATATATTTGTATCTATCTATATCTATATCTATATATAAAAAGCATGCAATTGCAGGAATCTTATATCAGCCTGTTTACCTAGCATAACATGATACTGATTTATACATATGGTCCTGAGAAATGCTATTAAAAGATGGGTTGGAAGCCCATAATAGCAGTGATATTTTCCTCTTATGCAGATGAAGTCTGCAGCAAAGAGTGGATACTTTTGGTGGACCCTGACCAGAGGAAGGGGTGAATGTTGCTGAAAAAAGACTTCAAGTCCTATAAATTTACACAAGAAGTAGCAGTGGCTTACCTCTCAACCTCTTAGATCAAGAAATCTGGACAAAGCTGTTAATAAAAGTGGAACAAAGGCCCCAAAATAGGGACAATTTTTTAAAAAATTGATCTTACAAACTTAGAAAGTTGATAGAATAACAGGTTTTGCATTAGCATTCATTTTATGAAGGGTATGAAGTCTGAAACTCAAGCATCTGTCATTATTTTGTAACTTCCGTCTTTAATAATTTGCTCCTAATTTACCAGAAAACCACAACTACATGAAAAACGGACTAAAAATATAAGGCAAAAATCTGTACAGTTGAGAGGTATGAGCAGTGGTCTATTTGTGAATTTATTTGGGAATGGAAATACCACTTGACCTGAACTGTAATACCAGTTGTGTGAATTGCAAAGATCAATGTATTCAGCTAAGAAACTTTGAAACTAGACTAGATAACTTACAGTTTAAATGAAAGTTTGCCAGAGTTGATATTTAAACTGAAAGTAAACTTTGATTTTAAATTTCTCTGCACTTAAGCTGAAGAAAATGTTTTTGGTATGTTATGCTTTCTGGTGAGTGTGGAAGAGAGGTGAAGAAGAGAGTACAGGCAGGATGGAGTGGGTGGAGAAGAGTGTCAGGAGTAATTTGTGACAGACAAGTACCAGTAAGAGTGAAAGGGAAGGTCTACAAGAGGGTAGTGAGACCAGCTATGTTATACGGGTTGGAGACAGTGGCATTGACAATATGACAGGAGTCAGAGCTTGACGTGGCAGAGTTGAAGATGTTAAGATTTGCACTGGGTGTGATGAGGATGGACAAGATTAGGAATAAGTGTATTAGAAGGTCAGCCCAGGTTGGAAGGTTTGGAGACAAAGCCAGAGAGGCAAGATTACATTGGTTTGGACATGTGCTGAGGAGGGATGCAGAGTATATTGGGAAAAAGATGCTAAGGATGAAGCTACCAGGTAACAGGAAAAGAGGAAGGCCTAAGATAAGGTTTATGGATGTGGTGAGAGAGGATATGCAGGTGGTTGGTGTGACAGAGCAAGATGCATAGGACAGGAGGAAATGGAAACAGTTGATCTGCTGTGGCGACCCCTAATGGGAGCAGCCAAAAGAAGAAGAAGAAGAAGATGCTTGCTGCAATGCATGCTATAAAAGCATAAAGACATGAGGATAGACAACAACTTTAAGTGACCACTGGCTGTTTTTACTCATTATAAATGTTAATAGAACACAAACCAGAAAACAATTTCAGGATAAAGAAAAAAAACTAAAACAATGAGTGAAAGGTTCACACAGAAAAAACAATCAGTAAAAACTAAAAGAAAACTCCAGTCAAGCTAGAATTTCCACTGAGTGACCTCTCAAACCTCCTTTATTAGAGGTTCATAGGTCTTAGGTAGGTACTAGGCTATTGGCCCTAGGGCCTATACAAGCCTAGCCAAAAAGGTACCCTGGCTTTCGTCACCCAAGAGGTGGTCCCCAGGGTGAATTTCCTATTTACCATCCAATCATCAAGATTTTTCTTGAAGAGTGCTAATGAGGAGCTTTGTTTGATATAGATAGGTAGTTTGTTCCAGAGTATGGGAAGTCTCTGGGACAGGAATCTATCTCTCCAGCATGTTGTGTTTATTGTAGTGACAAGGTTTAGGTCCCTAAAGCGTGTAGCTCAGAAGGATTTGGATTGCTTTAAGTAGAGCATGTCCAACAGCTCTTGGTTTGACATAGCTTTGTATGTTAGGCAGAGATCGCCTCTGAGTAGGCAATATGAGATGGAGTGAAGCAGGAGTTTTTTGAGACGGTCTGCAGAGGCATCTGCTTGAGGCCAGTAGTCCTTTTTGTGAGGTATTTCTGTGGCCTTTCCAGTTGTTGTAGATGTCTTGTGAGGTACATACCAAAAGGGGTGTTGTACTCTATAATGGGTCTAATGAGTGATGAGTAGAGGGGAACAATGACCTCTTTCTTCCTGGATGAGAAACCTTTTGTGATGAGGTGTGCCACGTAGAAGGATTTCCTGACTACTGTGGCGATGTGCTTATCAAACGAGAGACTACTGTCCACCTGTTTCCCAAAGTCTCGTATCACCCTTTTGGTGTTAAGTAGACTACCACCTATGTGGTAGCTCATAGGCACAGAGTTTTTAACCAAAGGGGACGACAATGCACTTTTTGGCATTGAGCTTGAGGCCATGGCTTTGACACCAAGCATCTGTCTTAGTAAGGCCGTTTTGTAGGATGTCCACATCAATAGGAGTTTCAATTATGGCTCCTACTTTGCAGTCATCTGCAAACTTCATTAGCCAAAGACCTTCTGTGTTAGCCTGTACTTCAGAAAAGTAGATACCAAACAGGAGAGGACCCAGGACTGAACCCTGTGGTACTCCACTTGTCACTGATCTGAAGTCGGATTTGGAGTCTGCTACTTTTACAGTGTGGGTTGTGTCAGTGAGCCAGTTGGCAACACATCTTGTGACATAGGATTTATAGCTAGTTTAGTGAGTTTATCTATAATTCCAGAGTGGGGTATGGTGTCAAAAGCCTTGGCGAGATCTAGATAGGCTGTGCGAACCACCTTACCCTCGTCTACGGCTTTGGTGACTGCTTCAAAGAAGTCAATCAGGTTTAGGAGACATGAGCTACCTTTTACAAACCCAAACTGGGTGGGGTCCAGACTTTGCAGATTATCAATGTCTTTGTTTATAAGTTCCATGATATGTTTCATGGCCTTTCAGACCAGGCTCGTTAGGCTAATAGGGCGGTAGTTCCCAGGATCTATGGTGGATCCCCCTTTGTGGAGTGGGATAACCATCGCTGTGTGCCATTCAGTGGGCACAAAGCCTAAGATGAGGCTATGATTGAGCATGGTGCTTAGGTGGGGTGCCAGTTCATTCTGTAATTCATGTAGAACGCAACCTGGGATGTTGTCAGGTCCCATGGATGCTGTGTTCTTGGCTTTGGAGAGTGTGTTTTTTACCTGTGCAGCCATGATTACAGGAACTTTGCATTCTTCTGGTATAGAGATGGGCCTTTTATGGGGTGAGGGGGGGGGGTAAAGTTAACACTGAACCTATCTGCCAGGATGTTGGCAACATCAATTGGTTCTGTATATTTAGTGCCATTGTGCTGTAACTCAGAGCAGATGTGAGTGTTGCCATTGAGATTCTTGACATAGCTATAGATTGCTTTGTGGTTGTCTTAAGAATCAGTGGTGATTTTGTTTTCATAATTGGCTTTGGAGGATTTTATGAGGGATTTCAGCTTCTTACTGAGGTTGACCAGGGAGTTCTTCCAGTCATGGGATTTTACTCTTTTTTGCAACAGTTTCTTTCTTCTGTTGTAGAGTTTGTTTATGGCAGGGGACCACCAGATTGGCTTCCTTTTTTTGGAGGATAGCATCTTGGTTCTGTTAGGGATAGCACGATCCATGCACTCACGTAAGTGCTTATAAAGTGCATTTGTGTAGGATTCAGCAGTCATACCTCTATTGTACATCTGCATGGGTGTCATGAAGTTTGTCACTTTTGTCTTAAGAAGCATGAAGTTGGCTTTGGAGAAATCTTTTATGGTGGTTTCCCTAATGTGGGGTGGGTCAGGATGCGGATGTTTAGGCTGATTAGCTTGTGGTCAGATCTGACCAATGAGGAACTGACCTCTGATGTGGAACACCGGTCACCCATGTTGGTAATGACCAGGTCTAGGATATTGCTGCCCCTGGTGGGGGTGTGGATAAGTTGATCCAGGGCATTGGAATTCATGAATTCCAGAAAACGTTGAGCACAAGAGTTGGGACATGAGTAGTTTTCCCAGTTAATGGTGGGGTAGTTGAAATCGCCCATTATTAGGGTGTTGGGTTGTACCCTAATATTTTCCAGTATATCAAGAAATGAGGAGTGGGAATCCTGGGGCATGGTGGGGGATCTGTAGCAAGTTACAATTTTGATTGTGGTCTTGCCCAGAGTTAGTTGCACTTGGATAATCTCAGATGCATTATGCTGAGCAACTAGCCTGGAGGCATTTATATCCTTAATTAATATGGACACGCCTCCACCTTTAGTGTTTCGGTCCAGGTTAGGTGGCCGAAAGGTGTGGTATGCATTATAGCCTGGTAATGCAGGGGGGCTCTCTGGAGCCTTGAATCAGGCCTCTGTCACTGCACAGATGTCGATGTTCTCCATTTTAAAGAGTGCTACGAGTGAATGCATTTTGAGGTTTAGACTTCTAGCATTACCCTCAAGATTTTGCTTGCTTGTACCTGTCAAGGGTGGTGAATTTGTCATTTGAACCTTGCCTAAAAAAGGCACTATAGGGGTGGCAAGAACCTTAGCCAGTATCCAGAATCCCAAGGTCGACAGGTGCAGGCCATCTCTGGCAAAGCATCGTGGTCTCTGTCGATCCTGTCATCCCAGGCAGACAGATACTTGATCCCCTTAGAATGACACCAGAAGCTTAGCCAATTGTTGAAGTCAATCATTTTGTCTTTGTACTGTGGTATCATTATGGGTGATGGCAGGATGCTACTCAGGGTTAGGGTCATACCTGCCTGGGCTACAGCATCAGAGAGCTCCTCCATGTCTCTTTTCATGTAGTCCAGGGAGGCAAGTCTCATGTCATTTACACCAACATGGACAATGACAGAGTCATATTTGTACTTGTTATGGAGTGACCTGAGTGCGTGTGTTATGTGGTGAATCCCGGCAGCCAACAGGCAGCTGACAGTAACATTCTCCTTGTTTAGCCTGGTGAGTGTAACATCAGTGTGCCTAACTATAGATTCACCTATGACTAGAGTGTTGGGTACATTTTTATGCCTTATGGGCTGTGGTTGAGTGGCAAACTGAGTTTGTGGACTATGTGTCATTTGGGTTGTGTTGGGGGGTGGAGGTTGCATGTGTTTCTGCTTTGGAGGTCTCTGTTGCTTGAGCAGATTTTTATTGAGAGCCTCCGAGAATGTAGGTGTGTGCTTTGTGTTGCTATATGTTTGTGTTTTGGTGGTGTAAGTTTTGAGGGACTATGTGATGAATGTGGTGTGGTGCAAATGTTTACCTTCTCCTCTTGACTGTCTAGTCCAGTCTTGGGTGAAGAGAGCTTTGCTTCCAGTTTGGCTATATAAGTGCATCTCTCATAGGTTGTAGTGTTGGGTGGTAGGAGGAGAGTTTTCTCTTTGTACATGAGGCAATTTCTGCATTGCCTCAAGATGTCCAGATTCATCAGGTAGACAGGAAAGAACACCGGGAGCTGACCCTTAGACATGCCTGGATAGGTGCTTATTTATTAAGTACTAAAAACTATTTTCCTCTAGACAAGTGGGGAAAGTTGAGTGCTGTAGTAATTTGTAGCTTATTTAGTGCTTACATTGAGTTCTGAACAGGTGCTGAGCTCAAATACACAGATTTGAGTGCTAAAACTAAACAAATGGCTATTTCTAAGGGAAAATTTGAAGAGCAGACTTTATGGCGCCAGGAATAGTTTAACCCTAGCTAAGCGGCGATGCTTAAATATAACAGTAGCAAATGAGCAAATTGATTTAAACAAATTAACCAATAAAAAGCTAAAAACTGAACCCCATTCCAGTAGTCTTCGATCAGACAAGTTCTAACTGCACAATCCTCCCACTAGGGTAGAGGGGAACCTTCTCCAAAAAAAGATGGTCTGGATTAGTTCTCAAGTTATACAAACAAAGCTAGATTCAGCAGGTCTGAATTTAGTCTATGCTACAACAAACAAGGCATACCAATTTCAGAAAGAAACAGTTCACATAAGCAGGCACAATAAGCCTTTAACCAGAAACTCCCAGCTCAGAAGGGCAGAATCTACCCTCTCCTCCCACAAGAGTTCAGACCACAACTTCTTAATGTAAAATAACTGGCCCAAAGCCCAAGTGCTTAAACCAGAACTAATACACTCTTAGAATAACAGACACTATGCCTTCAATCAGCAACTCCAAACTTAGAAGTATGTAAGCTACCCGTCCTGTCACAGCAGTGCAGTCCACAAACCTTCTTAATGTGAAACAGCTGGTCTGCAGCCCAAGTGCTTCAACCAAAGGCTTAGAATAACAGTTACAATTTAATCAGGCCACTAACAAGCAGTAATAAATACAGCAGAATAAATGCAATAAAGTAGGAAGAAACACAAATACAGTAAAAACAGATGAATAAAGTGCAATTCTTTATATAACAATAGAAAATGAGCAAACTGTTTTAAACGAATTACCCAATTAACCAGAAAAAGCTCAAAACTGAGCCCTGTTCCAGCAATCTTCAATCAGACAAGTTCTAACTGCACACTCCTGCCACTAGGGTGCAGGGGGACCTTCTCCAAAAATGTTGGCCTGGATTAGTGCTCAAGTTATACAAACAAAGCTAGATTCAGCATGGCTGAATCTAGTCTATGCTACAGCAAACAAGGTGCACCAATTTCAGAAAGAAACAGTTCAAATAAGCAGGCACAATAATACTTTAACCAGAATTTCCCAGCTCAGAACGGAAGAATCTAACCTCTCTTCCCACAAGAATGCAGATCACAAACCTTCTTAATATAAAATAACTGGCCTGAAGCCCAAGTGCTTAAACCAGAACTAATACACTTTTAAAATAACAGACACTGAGTCTTCAGTCAGAAATTTCCAATTTAGAAGGATGTAAGCTACCTGTCCTGCCACAACAGTGCTGACCACAAACCTTATTAATGTACTCAGGCACATGGGATATATGCAAATGATCCTTATGAACATCAAATGTTTCAGCTATATGGCGATTCTGAATGCTCATGACTTTTTAAGTCATTTTAATGGACAGATTCAAGCCAAGAAAGCCAAACCCCACCCATGTGCCTCAAATACAGGAGGTTTGAGAGGTCACTCAGTGGAAATTCTAGCTTGGCTAGAGTTTTCATTTAGTAGAAAAAAAAAAGAAAGAAAAAAAAGAACTTGATCTGACTGATTGGTTTACTACTGAAAGAGTCACCACCAAAGTGATGAACTAAATTTAAGAAAAACAACCATCCTTATTTATGGAAAGATAGGGGTTAAACAAAATCATTTTTTGTATTTGCCATGGCAAACTCACACCTTTAACAAATGAGACCTGAAACAAACATTCAAACTACATGTTTGGTAGTCTGATGTTAAAGGAGGAAGTGTGGTTGGAAAAAAGTTGCTATACATTTTAACTGGGGGATCTGAGAATAAAAAGGATAGAGAAATAAAAGCTGCAAAACATTTGTGGGAACAAACATGCCAATTTGCTTTGAATCCACTCAAGTTCAAGTAAAACAATCCAGCAAATAACTGAGGAGGTATAAACTGCAGGTAGCAAAGTGAAGCTGAAAGGAGAATGGGCTCTGCCTTGCTTCATAAGAATCCCCAGTAGTGTGCTCACATTCACCTCAGCAAAAGTTTCATCCTGTGTCTTGCCCAACCTCCAATCAACCCAAGGCTGTCTCATTGCCCTGCACTGTGAGACCCTGCATCGGTGGAACACTAAAGTGATTTCAGCTACACTAGTTCCCCTCAGCAAAAGTTTCTTCCTGTGTCTTGGCCAACCTCCAATCAAAATCTAAACTGAAGACTCTTTCCCCTTTGACTGCACACATGCACACTAGTGGTCCCCACCTCCGAGTTTTCTCTTCCTATTGTACTCCTAGGTCAATTACTTAAAACTACTTTCTCTTGGAAAAGGTTTATCTATGTACCTGCAGCCCATACTTCAAGTGTTTTTCCCTGTAGAAGTGGTGGTCCTTTTCACCACACTGTCCCAGATTAGTAGCATAAGATTTGTAGTTATTAGGAAGATACTGCACTACACTGACCTGGAATTTACTTAGTTTGGTTTCCTGTTTTCTTTTTAGCAGCTGGATAGTCCAGTTTTTCTGACTCACATCCTTGTATTACTTTGTGTCACCCCCCTCCCCCACCATGAACCTGCACAACTTGTTCCCACTCCTACTTAATTACAGAGGTATCTTTCTTTTACTGTTCTGTCTTGACCAGTCCTATAGATAGGTTCTGCAGTGTCGAGGACTGGTGTAGCCCAGTTCCGTTTGCCTTGCTACACTGGGCTCGCTCCACTGCCGTACCCTGCCCCAATTTCCCACCCACCCCCACTACCTCTGCATTTATTCTAACCCCAGATCACCTGATCACACCCTCCTCTAATCAATGACCTTTCACATACTCCCCCTATCAAATTTCTACCTAAAAAAGGTCCATAGTAACTACTTGCCATGCATTCACACTCACAGCCATACTTGAACCCCAAAACCACTAAGACCCAACCACTACTCCCTCATAAAATGCCATTAATCCTAGGATTTCTCTTCCTAACCCTCACATACCTAACAAACATCACATCACTTTATACAAACACATCATGAGAAAACACATCATTCCACATAACACTTTCTCAAACAAATATACACTCACACATTTTCTTTCCTATCTCTTCTACATTATTTAAAGACAGCTTAATGTTACACATTCCTAAGTCACACACAACACCATCTTACACTAGAAAAACATAATTTAGATCCAACATAGACATAGTGCACACAATTAAACACATACTGTTTATCACTAAAAATCTACTTATATCTGAAGACATAAACCCAAACCCTGGACCACAAAACTCTCTACTCTCCGCTAGGCAAATCTCTGACCTATTGATTCGGAATGTCAACATCAGAAGTATCTCTAACAAACTTTCTGACCTACACTCATTTATACCTCACTACTCCCCTAACATACTAACCATTACTGAGACATGGCTAAAACCTAGTACCCAAAATGAAGAAATTCTTCCACCAGGATATAATATCCTAAGACTGGATAGAATGGGCAAAAAGGGAAGTGGAGTTGCTATCCTCTACAAAAATACAATCAATATCAAAACGTTACAAAGCCCTATACCTAAATTTCAAAATGCCGAAACCTTAGGTTCCACCCTAAGCATAAATGACACAAAAACTATCATCATTCCCCCAGGTAATAACTCTTCATCATTGAAGAATTGTTACAATGGGCCACAGATAATCTCCCCCAAGAAACCATCTTACTAGGTGACCTGAACACTGATTAGTCAGCCTGTACCTCTAACAACCCCACTAACCATATTAATCTTTACAGATTTACCCAACTCATCTAAGAACCCACTAGAATCGACAAATTACATTGGACACTAGTTAACTGCCTCAAACAAAACTATCAGACAGGATGCCTTCCTGATGGTCTTAGTGACCATCTCCCCGCCTTCCTTATGCAGAAACGTATCAACATAGCCAAACCCATTGTTTTTAGACAAGTCAGAGATGATCGTAAACTAAATATGGAAGAACTAAACAGTATTCTAAAACATAGTAACTGGAAGCCACTAAAAACCCTAAATCTAGACCAAGCCATTGACTACTTCAACAATTTTCTCATCAATATCCTTGATAGACTCACACCAATTAGGAAAATAAGAGCCAAGTCAAATTATGCACCATGGCTAACTAGGGAAACTAGAGCCCTTCTAAAATCAAGGGATAAGGCTTGGAGAGTTTGGAAGAAATACAATACTAGCCTAGCCAAACAAAGTTACCTACAACTTAGAAATCAGGCCAAGATACAAACTAAACTCAATAGACAAAATTACTTCCTCAGTATCCAAAACAAACATTCAAAAGATTCACAAAAGTTTTGGCATGCCATTAACTCTCTCCTAAAATTAGGCAAAACTAACACTCTCATTCCTAACTCCATGAATGACAACAAGGACATTGCATCCCAATTCAATCACCACTTCACAGAATCCATCTTAACACTATCCTCCCAACTATCCAAAAACAGCCCTACATATAACCCAACCAAATGCCCTGACAACATCCCTTCCTTTACACTCCCACCCATCCCATCTCAACAATTAAAAAAAACCTCCTAAAACTGAAACCTACCACCCTTGCTGCTGACAGTCTACCAGCCAACTTCCTAAAAATAACTGCTGAATCCTTATCCTCCCCTATTTCTATTCTTATCAATTGCTCCATACAAGAAGCATATATCCCACAGCTATGGAAGGTATCATACATTATTCCACTACATAAAGGTGTAAACTCTTACGAATACTCAAATTATCACCCTATTGCCATTCTACCCCCTTATCCAAAATACTAGAGAAATGTATACATTCTCAGGTAACACAATTCCTAAACTCACACCATCTTCTCTCCCCCATACAACATGGCTTCCGACAACACCATAGCACAACCACTACTCTGCTCTCTTTCACCAATCTGATCAATCAACATATAAATAATAATAACTTTGTATCTGCAATATTTCTAGACTTCTCCAAAGCATTTGACATGGTTTCACATACCTTACTACTAGACACCCTGAGATCCCTATCCTTTGCCCCTTCCGCTCAAGCTTGGTTAAAAAGCTATCTGTCAAATAGGCAACATTCTGTCCAATGGCAAAGTGTACTATCCCCCTTACTCCCAGCAATCATAGGTGTACCACAAGGCTCCATATTAGGCCCACTTCTTTTCTCCATATTTACCAATAATCTCCATACAACCACACAGCATGCTTCACTTATGCAATACGCTGATGATTCAACTCTTATCTGTTCAGCTCCATCACTTCCCACGCTACATCAACTCACCCAGGAATCTTTTAGCTCTGTGGAAAGTTGGACCACTCATATCCAACTTATCCTAAACCCTAATAAAACCAAATTACTACTTTTCACCCCCAACAAAACCATTTCCACCCCTCTATCCTTCACTATTTTCTCCAAACATGGCACTATTATCTCTCCCTCTGACCATACCAAACTCATAGGTGTTGAAATTGATAAAAATCTACACTTCAACATCCACATTTCACAGAATATCAAAAAAGTCCATAAAAATGGGAACACTTTATAGGCACAGGAAATCCCTCTCAAAACAAGCATGGATTACCCTAGCCTAAACTCATCTCTTGTCTACCCTAATGTATGCTGCTCCAATTCTTACTCAGTTTAGAAAACTTGACCTTGCTAGACTCGAATCATGTTATAATAAAATTGCCAAGTTTGCGAACAACTCCACCTTTAGAACCCACCATTGCCAGGTTCTAAGGGGAACTGCAATGGCTCGAACTTCCCCAGCTACTAACATATCACCAATTAGTCATTGCCTACAATGTGGTAACGCATCCAGAAAAAAAGCCTGCACTAGGCCAACTTCTCACCCACTATTAATACAAATCATCCTCTCTGATCTTCCGACAAACCCCTCCTCTGTATCTCTAGAGCTAACAATACTGCAGGAAAAGCACTGTTCTCCCAGTCCATAGCTAGAACCTGGAATAATCTCCCTCCTGCTTTGATTTCTGCCCCTACCTGTTCTCACTTTAAAAACTCACTTACAGCACACTTAAAGAATAAGTGGCTATGCCCATGTATTACATAAGTCCTCAAATTGTTCTACTTATATACTTCACTTCCTAATATAACTACTGTAATATATATTACAGTCTAAGTCTTCTCCTAATGCTGTTTGAATTTGTATGCTTATTCTGTTATTAACCGTGTGTAACTATTTTTCCTGTATATATAGGTTTTATGTCCTCTGCTGTATACTGTATTTTAACATATTGTTTGAAAATTCTCTATATACTGTATTTTAGCATATTGTGTAAAATTTTACTTACTGTGGAGCTTTTCTCCCTGGGCCTCTGCTGAAAATGGACCTTTGTCCTGTTGTACCATCCTGGTTAACTAATGTAAAATAAATAAATAAATTAAGAAAGAAAATTATCCATAGATGAAACAGAAAGCCACATCAGTATGTAACTTTCCAAAAGAGCCATAAAACCATGGCAAAGTATACAGACCATGGCCTGCAGAGGAGCTAGAGTAGCATTGACTACTAATCCATTCTAATTTGCAAGATATCCCAAAAAGAAAGACACTCAAGAACCACGGATACATTTAATAAAGCCACTCAAGAATCATAGATAAATTTAAAAGGAAACACAAGATTTTGCAGTGGATGCTTTCTGATGTTTTCACACTGCAAAATATTATTTTCATATATAAAATGTATCTGTGGTTACTGACTGGCTCTCTTTTTGGATGATTATTTCTGTGCCAATGATTCTTCGCTGGCTGCTCATTTTGCTGTTTTGATAATCAGTGCGTGAGCTAGAGGGAAACACCTTTGCCTTTCTAGGGACAACCTCCTCAGAATGAGGTGAAAATGTGTCTAAGTCACTTGAAATCTCTTATTATCTAGTGTTATGGCAAAAGAAAGATGTGCCTAATCTGGGTGTTGTCGCTATCTATTTGGCAGGTATATGATCCGTACACTAAAATTAGGGAATATATATAAAAAATAACCAATAGGACTGTTGTTAAATCATTCCACTACTAATCTTAACAACTTAATAAAGCATGCAACATATCAGAAGGTTCTCAGACAATAGTTCCAATTGTAGTACTAGAAAACAATCAGAGTCAAACCAGAATCAATGATAAACACATGTATAAAACACAATACAATGCCCAGTATATTGACAATATTGTTTGAACTCTGTAACTGGTCATTGGTTGCAGAAGGTAGAATTATGTCTAAACTGGTATGCTAGGGAAACCAATATCCTATAGTCAATGTGTGAAACTTTATATGCTGATTTTATATGTCCTTGGTTGGAAAGAAAAATATGCAATAATAAAAACCCTCCTGGGGATTCAATAAACTCTGTGTAGGCTTCGCACAAAGCCTACATGGAGTTTAGATGTTTGCCTGGTGAGCAGCAGCAGTGATAATTATATATTCATGCTACATACTGCATTTAGACATAAACAGGTAAGATTTCATGGCTAGCAACAGTGTGCCAATCAGAAAGCCATGTAAAACAACATGGACAGCAGCAGACAAGTAAACCTATTTCCCTACAGGCAAACTAGGTCTGCAGGATTGCGTGAAATGCCACATTGATTATCAGGGTTAACAATACAGCAGTGTATATAGTCCAAACACATTACATAAATGTGTGGAAACTTGTTTCAGGCATACTGAATAAAAGTTGTGTAAATGAACAGTAAGGATACATAGACTGCATTATAAATAGTCAGGGAAGTATGTGCATAGAATAGGGGCACACAGATGAATTGTAGGAATGAACACAGGGAAAGAGGAGAGGTGAAACAACCTAATGTACAGCAGATGAGGGCATGTCAATGTCACATATCGAAAGGATACAGTATGGACTGCATAGTAAATGTACGTGTAGAATGTACCTTCACCCAGGATGATGCCAAAATATGAACAAAAAAATTATCGACTTCAACACTTAGCTTAGCTTCTGGAATAAATCAAGGGGAATCCAGTATCTCACAGTCTGGGATAAGATAGTCAACAAGCCATGCTGGTTTGCCAGAGATGGTCTGCACCTGTGTCCTCTAGGCTGTCAGATTCTGGCAAAGGTAATTGCCTCCCCCATAGTGCCTTTTTTAGGCAATGTCAAAGCAACAAAAGTTCTGACATAAGACAATCCACTGAAGGCAAACTCAAGTTCATGCTGCTTAATGTAGTAGTCTAAACATAAAGCTGCACTAGAGGAAATTTCCAACCTGCTAGCTGACAGATTTTGGCACAAACGTTACACCTCTGGTCCCACAGGACATACCTGAAAGCATGCCTGACAACAATCCTCTGCCTAGTATCTCTAGAGATCAGGTCATACCTGCTCTCTCCAAGGATAAAAGCATGGACTCAGTGGTACCAGATAATATTCCAGATTGCTCACTAAGCAATCTAAAGCAGGACCTAGCAGACCAACTTAGTGTCATCTTCAACCATAGCCTAAGAACTGGCTTTGTTCCAGTAGAGTGGAAAACAGCAACAGTAATCCCCTTGGGAACAATAGACTCATAAGTCTAATCAGCCTCAGCTGCAAGGCCATGTAAAGAATCATCATGGACCTTATCAACAAGGACATAGTTGACCTTTAAACTCCAGACCCAACACTATTTGACTTTATTAAGGATAGCTCATGCTAATTAAACCTTATGACTTATTTGAGAAAGTAACCAAAGACCTGGATGAAAGTAAGACAGTGCATATTACCTATCTTGACCTGGCCAAGGTTTTTGACACAATCCTCCACTCAGGTATCTTTGAGAAACTCTCCCAGCTCAGGATTAACCCATACATCATGGGATGGGTAGCCAATTGGCTCACTGACAGAGCACATATTGTCAAAGCTGTTGACCCAACCTCTACTAGTAGAGCTGTCACCAGTAGTCTACCACAAGGATCTGTGCTGGGTCCTTTACTGTTCGGAATCTTGTTCTTAGAATTCCAGGTGAAAGTAGATGGCATTTGGCTTACTAAGTTTGCTGATGATTGCAAATTGGGTCCAATCATTGAGTCCCCAATGATGTTAACATATTGCAGGAGGGAGCTAGTGAAGACAAATGATTGGTGTCAAAACCACCGTCTACAACTAAATACAAAATAATGCCACTATTATTGCCTTTGGCAAAGTGGAATTCTCCACTAATTCACTAATTACAGTATTGACAACCCACCCCCCAAAGCTCAAACCCAGTGGTGGAATAGCTGGGAACACAGGTAGACAGCAATCTGAACTTCGACCACCAAATGTCCACAGCTGTAAGGAAATCCTTCTATACTGTGCATCCCCATAAGTAAGGGCATCACATCCTGGTCTGAAAATGTTATAACACCACTGTACTAGACCCTAGAAAGACCATAAATAGAGTACAATGCTCCCTTATGCATGTACCTCACCAGACACCTGGAGAAGCTGAAAAGACCACAGGGGCTTCTCACCAAGAAAATACATGGTCTCCAGACCATGCCATGACATAACTGGATAGACTGAAATCCTTGCTGAGAGGTGAGTGGTGCCTAGCTTACAGGGCAGTGTCTGACCCTGCCTGATGGAAATGCTTCACATCTGCAATTCTAATGGCACAAGAGTCACTTGCTCTAGGGATCTTAATCTAGCCTGTGACATTAACAGAACATGCTTCATAGACAGATATATCTCCCAGAGACAGACATTCCTCTGGAATACGCTTCCAGATCATGTGAAACAGAGCTCCTCTCTGACCCTATTCAAGCACAATGTAGACAAATGGATGGAGACTGCCAATTCATCCCAGGGGTGGCACCCATGTCCCTCATGGACAAGGTTAGTTGGTGTTGATCATAGACTCATTCTGCAAATTACATCCACCCAGTAAGGACAATTGGAGCTAGTCGGGGTGAACATCGCTAGGCTTGTAAGGGCTGTAGGGCCACTAGCCAAATAACCAGCAATGAAACTATGAACCTATGTCAACAGTTCTCATGAGACATATTACTACAGCTGTTATAGAAGGACCATGTAATGCAATGGCAGCAATGGCCATCAATAGATTAGCTCGCATCACATATTGCAATATCCTCTTGTAGTCATGCTGTACATCTACAACTCTATAGAGCACATGCACATATATACTGTACATATATATCTGTATAGTACATAGCTGCGAAGAGCACTACTAGCTGACATCAAAGATTGAAACAATACTAATTTCATGAACTTTAATTATACTTTGACTTGGGAATGGGGTCCATTCTAGTCATGGTATTAGAAACCCAAAAGATATAGAGAAATTAAACACATGTCAATGACAGCATCATTGACATGTCACTTGCTCATACAGTCATAGGACATTATTAAGCCAACATCACATGAAATCCTAGCCATTATTATACAATGAAAAAATAAATCACTGTATGTATAATATGGAAGATAGTAAGACTATTGTCAGCATGTGTATATTTGTTGGATAGCATTACATCCTGACACTGTCCATATGGAACATATGCACCACACCATGACAGAATCAGCTATTGCAAATGCAGTGGTCTGGAGATGGTTTGCAGAGGGTCATGGAAGGACTCTGCTTCATGATGTGTGTATGCATATTTGACATGAGGGCATCATCCACTCCTCTGCAGGAAGGATGTCTTGTCGTGAGAGGAAAAAGGAGGATGCATGAGACTATGTGAAAGATACCCAAAGTGCAAATAAAATGAAGAGCTACTCCTAAGATAATACGATGACCATAATGTACCACCAGCCACACAGACACACACACACACACACACACACACACACACACACACACACACACACACACACACACACACACACACTGTGGTAGACTGGGCCTGATTTGAACATTACACCTGTGTAGTTATAGAATATGAATGCCGTGCAATGTTACAGTAGCATCACCATATATGTCTGACCGTAACACTGCCACATTGCACTTTATGGAGAATGATCATGTCGATGTATGCTGAGGAAAACATGTCGGTAGGAGAGTAGGACATGGATGTGGAGTTACACCCCTGTGTACAATTGTCTCAAAAGTGATAGGTGTATGTATAGACACACACGTTGCCTGCTGTCAAATTAGAACACCTATATGTGTAGGTAAAGTAGCTTGGAAACGCAGTAGCAAATGTTACTGCCACAGCACTAGATTGTCTTGAGTACTGTCAGAGTGTATGTTATACAAGATGACATCATCATTGTGTGCTACAATAGGATGTTCATAGGAGGGTTTAACATAGCTGTGGACTCACATATCATTGTCACCATAGTGGTTGCTGAATGTGCACACAGTTGACTGCAGTGAGAGCAGAACCCCTACCTAACTACTTACAGAGCACAGTACTTAACACAAGCATCACAACACAACTCAGGCTTTTATAGTGTTGGACAACAGTTTATAGGTGATGACATCAGTAGAGACTGGTGAGAAGAAGATGGCAATAGCAGTGTCCCACATGCTGGTGTAAAATGCTCTCTTGAATGTCAACCAAGCAAACGCACACACCAGTTGACTGCAGTGAGAACAAAATCCCTACCTAAGTACACTGATTAGAGACCTTAGTATTTAATGCAAGCACCACAGCACAAGATTGACTTGGAGAATGTTTGACAACACTTTATAAGTGATGACATCAGCAGTGTCTTGTGAGGAGAATATGGTGAATTCAGTGTTGCACAGGCTGGTGTAAAATGCTCTCTGTCATGTCACGCAAGTGAATAATCACACACAAATATACACCAGTTGAATGCAGTGAGAACAGAACCCCTACCAATCTAACTACACTGACTAAAGACATTAGTATTCAACTCAAGTGCCACAACACATGGCTTACTTTTTACAAGGTTGCATGACAATTTATAGTGGATGACATCATCATTGGATGTTTGAGAGAAGATTTTGGGAGGCCTGAATGAAATGGATGTTCAGGCATGTACAACTGTCAAAATATTAGTACTGCATGGGATTGTAGCAATGACTGCAAGATACCCAGTTATGCTGTTCTGAATAGACAGATAGTCACACACACACACACACACACACACACACACACACACACACACACACACACACACACACACCAGTTGACTATAGTGAAATTAGAACCTCTATCTAAATATACAGACTAGAGAACTGAGCACTTTGACCAGGCAGCACTGCACAAGTCTGGCTTTTATAAGGCTGGTGGACAATTTATAGTAAATGACATTATCATTGGATGTTTGAGAGAAGATGTTGGGAAGCCTGAATGTAATGGATAGCTAGCTATGTACAACTATCAAGATATTAAAGTTTTGCATGTTAGCAGATTGATGAGTGTGCAAAGTGTAGCATTTGTTGTTGTGTTTCCAATGTGCAGGTATACTTTAAATAGACAGCTCTGCAAACTATATGTAAACAGCTGTCCACATCATACCTATCAAATGCCCAGATTTTCTGAGACTGTCAAGATTTTTGCCCCAAAATGCCTGCCTGTTTTTTTTTTGGCAAATCACTGGGATGTTCTGAGGAATTCAATCACTAAATAATGGCATACATTTGACTTTCAGACTTCATATCCTTTAAAAATGCATTTTAACACAAACCCTGTTATTCTACCTACTTCTTAAGTTTATGAGCAATATTTAAAATATTCCCTTATTTCTGAGCCTTTGACCCCCCCCCCCGCCTCCATTAAGTCATTCTTTGTACATATTTCTTGGGCTAAGAGATTGAGAGGTATGGTCCACATTACTACAAATATTGTTAAATCTGAACATGTATTGTCATTATAAAGATGTCCCGGGTATATAATAAAGCATTTTTATTTATTTATGTAGTATAGTTGATATATTTGGGAACAAGAGACCAAGTTTCAAGTGCATGGGTGCAGATAACACAAGGCTACAGTGTACATGTGTTTTTTCTTTAGAAAGTGCCTTCCATTTGTGTTTTTACATGTACTTTCATGGGATAAAGACTAAATGGAAAGTAAACATAAGTCACCTAGTACCCTAGAAATTTGATTAGAAAAATTAAAAAAAAGTCATTCTAAAGAGACTGTCTGATCATTGTATACTAGTTTTGTCAGAAGAATATCTTAATATTAATGAATTATGTGTACATGAAAAAGTGTTGAATAAACTTTACAGCTGTTAATTGATTGCTAAATATAATGGTGATAGTAATATGATAAGATGGATTATGCAAAAAATTGGATGCTATTTAAAGATGATGGTAATAGGAATTCTAATCTAGGGGAGAGTCCTAATATTGTGTACTGAAGGGGACAAGTCTTAGAAATTTGGTCGAGACATTCAATAAAAAGAACAGTTGCACTAGGTTAAGAGGTATGACAAAATGTGGTTCTTGTCATTATTGTAAATATGTTATGGTTGGGATTGCATTTTTTGAATAGTATAATGATAAAAATGACAAAGAACTACAATTGTCTTTCAAAAAATGTTGTATATGTTGCTTTGTGTCAGACGTGGGGCATATTATGTTGGGAAAACAGAGCAGGTTTTCAAACAACATATGTATGATCACATATGTGACATAAGGAACAACAAAAACACCAACAAATTAGCAAAACATATTATGAGCAGCCCAGACCATTATTTTAAGTTTTTTATCCTTGAGCAAGAAAGACCTAACAGCAGAGTTGGAAACTATACTCTTTGGTTAGAAGTGAGAGAGTTATAGTCACAACTCTACCTTAATGCATTTTGTGGTTTAGAATTGAATGAACAATGTTTGATAACTTGTTTGTTAAAACTGAAAGCGCTTGAAAGGTAGATGTTATATTACATTGGAGTTTTGAATTTTACTTATTAATCCAGCTCATTTAATTTGTTTATAAAGGTATATTTATTGTTTAAAATAACTTTTAAAGAAAGAAAGAAAATGAAGGTTTTTTTATACTACGTGTTATGTGTCTTTAAATTTTTGCTGAAGGTTGATGTTATGTGATCTGTGATTATTTAAACTTGAAATGGATGTTATTTATTACTTCTGAAGAAGTTCTATATTGTAGGAAGAAAAGCACTTAAGTTTTTAAGTTGTTCATTAAAATTTATTACTGCAAAGTGTACGTTTGTTTTGTTGGACTGTGTCTGTTAGAACTCTTACAGTGTGCCATGGTTGTGTTAGTTTGTGAACAGGTTACTAGTTTTGGGCTTTGCCTTGTGTTCATACTGCTTAAGTCATATATGATATTGTGCACTTTCCATAGTGCACCGTTGAGCAGCAGGTTTGCACGATCAATGGCAAAGTGTTTGTCCATGTGAGATACACAGTTCTATTGCTTTGCTTAACTCTGAGCAAATACATTAAGGGTGAGACATGGCAGTCAGCAGTATGGATAGGAGAGAGTGTCAGAAATAAACCCATTGCTACCTAGCTGATTCTGTGGCAGCAGCTGTAAATGCATTGACAGATTTCTTTTTGAGCTCAGGTGATATAAGGCTTGAATCCAGGTGTCTCTAATAATTTTAAATATGTATGCATAATGCAATGAAGCAATTTTTATTATACCTTCACTGTGTATTACCTTAGCACAGCATGTTTAAGTGACATTGTGCAGAGGTAACCACACCAATAGTGCAAAATGGAAATATGTATAGAATATTGGCTGAACTTGGACTGTCACCTCAGTAAAGAAGGGTGACAACAATGCAATCATGTTGTATAGCCAATTGGACCAAATCAAGTGTGTCAAGAAGGCACATGTGAAAAGTGGAGAGCTATATATTTATATATATATATATATATATATATATATATATATATATATATATATATATATATATATGGGATGATATTTTTTGTGGGACAGGTCCACATTTTTTTTAGTTCAGTAAGAGAAGAATATTGGGTAAGGGACACAGGTATTTCTGGGTCAGGTAGGTGAGGAAGCAGATACAAACAAACAGGGCAAGCAATACAAGACAAGGCACAGGGACAGTGAGGGACATGACAGGTTGGGGAACATCATGATTTTGGTTAGAGAGAGGACAACAGATGCCCATGCCCATCAAACATGGGGCCAGTGAGAATCTAGTCTTCACTTGCAGGACTGTCATCACTGTCCCCATACTGTGCTGGCTGATGTAATTCTTGATGTCTTCTCCTATGGACCATAATTGAGAGCAGCCTCTCCATCCAGTGCAGGCATGAAGAAATGGTGCTGTGCATGACCCTATGCACCAACCCGGCAACTCCTGGCATTTGATAAAATTCTCACCTCCACCAGTATTCCTAGAGGGTACCACAGTACCAGCTGCCGGGGTAGTGCTACCTTATGGTGGAGGCAGTGCAGAGGCAGTACTGCCAGGTTGGGTCCCAGATGTACTTGGCATTGGTGCCAGAGCCATTGGACCAGGGGCAGGCTGAGCCACTGTGGTTTTCCTACCTCCCTGTGCTGTAAAGTATTTTGTGATTTGTCAGAAATGGATGACATGGAAACATTTTGATTATACATAGAAATAAAAAAAATAGAGATAAGGGTTGTGGTGAGAGGAAAAAAAAGAGATAAAATTAGTACCATCATATGTGACATACAATGCATTATCACAATAATAAAGTATTTTATCTGAACTTTTACATTTACGCATATTTTGTAACAACTGCAAACTATAATTAGGGATTGTGCAAAGTAATTCTTGCAATGTATGCTTGGTCCAATTATACAGATTAAGAGAAGGGCATTTTTTGCCACTTGTATAGAAATTACTTTTTGTAATATTTTTGAAGGATTTTAATAATATATATTTGTTACTTATGATATTTGAACCCATAACATCTAACGACAGTCTTAGACTTGACTCCTACAGTTGGCTTGTGCTACAGACTAAAGCATGTATGCTTGCTTTTACAGTTTGGGTATGCATGCTTACTTTCCTACAACTGTATAGAAAACAAACACATTTAAAAGCTGCATACATACCCCTTGCTTCCCTCAGTCTATCTAGATGCTCAGCATGGACTTCTCTATTCACCATAATTTCTGCATTGGCTATGGATTAAAGAGAAAAGAAGAGAACAAGAGAAGAGCATTATGCATACCAGTATTGTCTATATACAGCTTTCTATCTACTATAAATTTTCTTTATCAGTATACTTATACAGCTGTGGAATGTTACCACTCCTGAACTCATCCAGCCACTGGGTGAGTGTATCCTTCTTGTGCTTTTTGCAGTTATTAAAGTGATGCTTGCACTGTTCGTCAGTGTATGGAATGCCAGTCACAAGTGTTAATTTTATGACTGTTTCTTTTTACACTCTTCTAGTGTTATTCCAGTGAAAAGTAAATGTTCTATATTGTCAATGACACAGGGGTATTAGCTTACTAGAATGGCCCATAGACACCTCTAGCGGAGTGCTGGCCACAGGTAGAGGTGACTGGCAACTGCATGAAAATGAATGGTCTGTGTTTTTTGTGACAGTTTCTTTGATAGCACTTATAACAATTCACTGATGTGTTATTCCTTTGTTTGGTACATCAATACCATTTGCCTGTTGTTTTGGGGGTGGGGGAGCCAGGTTCCATTTCTATGTTGTCACAACCAAAATGTTTTTACAGAGGTTTGCTTTGCTAATGTTACTCCTTGTTTTGGATCAGACCTTGGTTTGTGTGTGACTATGATATATTACAACCACATAACACTTTTTTATATTTGAAAACTTTAATGTTTTTTGTTTCCTCAGTGGGTAATATTGAAAAACTAATAAAATGTGCTATATCTAAGCAGGACTTTCATTTATGTGATATTTATATGTACTATCCTTTTTTGTGTAGTATGTCACTTAGGGCTATGACTCCCAAGCATCCCAATCCCAGCAAACCCTCTTTCATTGACCCCAAAAATTATGTCATTGTCCAACTTTCTGGCAACATGTTGCCGTTCTGTTTAAAAGAGGATATGGGGATATGTTTGGAAGAATGCAAATTTGGAACCAGATTGTGAATGATGTGAATGCTGTTGGGGGATGCAGCAGGACATATGATTTCACTGGGCCAGAGGAGAGCAGCTGCAGTGGCCCATGGACAGCTGGCTACTGGGGGGGGTGCTACAGAGCCACCACTGCCACCAAATGAAGAGTTCCTGTCCACTGTCAGGGATCCAGAGAGCTCAGTGGAAAGTGCACGCACGCATGTGATTGAGGTTGGTGCTGCTGTTTCATGGAGGACAAGTATGTCCTAGGAGGAGCTTCCAGGTCGGCTTACCTATGTCAATTTTTAAATATTTATTGTATAGTAAAATATTGAAAACAATGCTTAAGTTGGTTTAATATAATGCAACTCCTGGCAGAGGAATTTCTCAGAGTCGACGACAACGATAACAATGAACTGTCACCTCTATCATGCGTGTCTCACACCTGTCTGACATAGCAGGACGGAGAGCTAGCACATAGCTTTGCTGTGTTCTTGCAGACATTCACACACCAGTTTCATCTGGAGTGCCCATACAGACACATGTACATAACAGTTACATGGCTTAGTCATGAAGCTTAAAGCTCATTCTGTCTCACTGGCCATTTGATACTTTATCCAAATGTCTGCCTGTTTCTGTTTCTTACTCACACACCCTCACTTACCTTTTGTGTCAGCCTAAGCCTGCTGCCACCCCCCCCCCACACACACACACAGACCAAACACACACACATACAGCACCCTGTGCAAATGTTGATAACTGTGCCATATATCTGTTTTCTAACTTTTGGATTCAGGGATACATAAGTCTTTTTTTCCTGATGCTCAGGGTGCATAGCTGACTTTAGTGCTAAGTATGTGTTTGTGATGCTTTATTGGTAATTGTATGGCTTTTTACAGGTTTTGCAATGTTTATATGCCATAAATAAAATTGGGACAAAAGGCTGAACAACAGGGAGACTTTTTAAATATTTTGGTCTTACAAACACAGACAAGTTTATTGAATAACAGTTTTTGCATCACAATGTTTAAGATTTTTCTGAGGGATATGGAGTCTGAAATTTAAATGTGTGTCATTAATTTCTAACTTTTCTCTTTAATGATTTGCCAGTACAAAAATATGAAGCCAAACTGTGGATATTCTGTGACAATCATTACTTTTTAGAGGTAAGAACGTGTGACTCTTTGATGCCTGAAGATTGTTACAGAACACATGTATTCACATAAGTCGCTGCTGTCAGATTTTGAAGTCATTATTGTAAAAATCAACCACATTTTACTTACTTACATTACCAAGTAACAGTATGCAAGGATATGCCATTCGTTTGTATTATTACACATTTTTTCTATACCAGGTTCAACACTTACCTTGTAAATCTGGCAGTTGCTACAGTTTTAGTTTAGGGCTAACTCTGTCTGATGCTAGGCTTACACAGCCATTACATGGGTAAGTAAAGGTTATGAGCATTGTCTGGCATCAATATTACTATATGTATGTGCATAAGATGAAGATTTTAGCCACTTAGGTGGTGAGGGTCTGTGCTATCTGTTGCCTCTTATCCAATGCGAGGGCATATTGAGCATGTCTACATTTGCCTACACCCACAGTGGCTGCTGGCTCCCCCTCTGACTTCTCATCTGAGTGTAGCTTTGGTGACCTTGCCAGTGGTGGTGGGATGTGTGGCCCTTCCACTTGTTAATCCTACTGAGCTGTTTTCTCAAGATGATGTTGTGAAGCATTCAAGCATGGCACAGACAGTGAAGATTTCCACACATGTACAGGGATAGTACTGCATGGCTCCCCCAAATGATGTATCTAGGCAGTGTAACCGTGACTTCAGCAGCCCAAACACATTCTATATGGTATTTCTTGTTTGAGAGTGTACCTCATTATAGCATTCTTCAGTTGGTGTGTGTGTGTGTGTGTACATTTCTGATGGGTGTTATCAGTCACGTTTCCAGTGCATAATCTGCATCCCCCACTAAATGTCCCTGTGGGATATCTCCCCTAGTAAATATGTCATACTGTTGGGAGGTGTGCCAGGTATGTGAGTCATGATAACTGTCTCGGTTGCCAGCACACACATTCAGGATGATTCCCCCTAGTGTGACACATAACTTGGCAGTTAATGGAGGGAAAGTCCTTTCTATTTATGTACACCTTCACTGTTCCCCAGGTGGTGCTTTGATCTCTATATGTGTGCAATCTATGGCACCCAGTACTTCAGGGTAGTGTGCTACAGGGCAGAACTCCTGCATATTTGTGGCCCTGTCTTCAGGTGTACGGTGAAAATATATGTAGCCACTGGCATGTTGGAGCATAGCATTCAGGAATTGGTGGAGGATCCTGGATGCTGATACATGTGACACCCCCAGCACGTCCTCTGTTGGTCTCTGAAAGGTTACTGTAGCTAAAATTCTAAGTGCTATGCATACCTTTGTCTCCACTGGTATTGGTTCCACTCTGTATGACCTTGGTCTGAGTTTGGAATGACAGAGATTGCAGAGTTCCTGTAGTGTGTTTCTATCCACCATGTATTTTACCACATAGGATCACAGGATCATAGGAGGTTACTAGGCTATCAACCTGGAGGTCATATCAAGCCTAGCCATTTCATCCCAATGTAATACCAATGATACTCTAGTCAATATCCAGGATTATATTTAGTAATGACTTCCCATGTTTAGGAGGGTTGCGGGCACTATTCCCGGTACGAATTTATGATGCCCCATCAATTCGTCCAGGTTCCTTTTGAACAGTGTCATAGAGCTGCTCTGCATTACATGAATTGGTAGTCTCTGCAGCACATCCTATTCAAGTTGCAGGCCATATTTAGGTCCCTGGAATGGGTGGCTTTATTGATAATGGGTGATTTTGAAAAGTTAAATGAGGTCTAAAACCCCTTCTTCTTCTTGGCCGACATCTATTATTAGCAGCAGCAGCATACACCCGTCTTTTGCACATACACATGAATTAAAGCAACAGCAGCCCCTAACAGTTTCTGTGTATAGATGTTTCTGTGGCTGTATTCCAATAGGTTTTGGAATTCACAGGAAAAACCAGCGCTGAGCACGGCTGAGTGAATAGTTACTCCATCTTGGGCTGGTTGATTAGCATACAGTTCAGCTGCTTATGATGTAATTAGCATACCACAGCATTTACCATATTTTGTGCAGCTCTACACACAGTGTAAAACCACTTACTGAATCCAAAATGGTGCAATATTGTATGAGTGCCATGCCATGATATGCATATGGTCACAGCAGACCTTGTAAGCTTTATTGAATCTGCCCCCTGTCTATAATAGAACAGAGAATCAACATTTGACTAATGTTATCTATGTTTTCAGTACTAAGATCAAGTTTATAAGGAAGCTTATGGTCTCTGGGATGTTTTATGTAAGTGCTGAGTGGGTGACTACCCCATCCTCCTTACTCAGTCTACCTTTTTTCCTAAATTATATTATAGAATATATCCAGCTTATTTACTTTGCTGATATTGTCTTTATATTAAGTGAATACACTTACAACATGTCACATACAAGAAATGAGACTGAACTTGGATGGCAATCACATTTGATGGGAACTTGGAAATTATTTGTTGTTATATATCTAGTGGAAAGTAAGGATTTGTAAAAATTATGATGTTAAGTATAGTGTACCATATCCCAGGGACTGAGAAATGTCATGACTTCAATTCTGGCCAGGCAAACACTTTTTACAATGTGTGCTAAATTTCCTCAAAGCTCATTTACAGTGTATGTGGCCAGGCCAGTGTGGTTGATAAAAAGTTTCTCATCACAGCCACAAAAGGGACCCATGGGAAGATTGTGTTAGACCAAACCCATGGCCAGGGTAAAGTACAAGCAGCTGTTGTAACTGTTGCATATGCACAAGCATCTAGGTTAGACATCTCAAAACTGCCAGTATAGATGGTAATGGTAAGGTGCTTGTCTATTGTTGTAACTTAAACCAAGAGTTATTTATTTTATTTATTTACTGACATTTGATTACCAGGAAAGTCTGACTGGTAGGTGCCCATTTTCAGAGGCGGCCTGGGGGAAAAAGCTCCAAAGTATTGCAAAAACATTTTAAGAACAATAATTTTACAATCTTCAAAATTAATACAAAAACATTTACAGTTTAAATAATTATACCAAGTTATACATAACGTGGCAGCATTGGTTAAAGTTACATGACAATGATTTAATATCTAGAGAAAGTTTAGCCAGTGTAGAGAAATTAAAGGTAAGTTAGTATAATGCAAATAGGAATTGCAATATGAAGACAGAGAAAAAAAAACCAGGGTTATGACATATTTAGAGTTAGGGGAGAGAAGTTGATTGATGTTAGAAAGTAAATGAAGAAGGGAGTGAAAGGAGGTGTAAGGTATGAATAGGTACTTGTTCATATTTAGGGATATAGTATATCCTAGGGTTGAACAAGAACGGAGTCAGATTTTGGCTGCAAGGTCTTTTATAATGGTTTTAAAAGACAGAAAGCAGGGTATTGATTTGATGGATATAAATAAGGACTTCTGGGCCTTAGCAAGATGGTATGAGCACAGACTGTGTCCAGCAAATTTGATAAATTTGTGAACAGGGAGGAATTTCTGGTAATTGGATCATATTGACCAAATGGAAACATAGTTGTGTAGAATAGTATTTTGTGCTGGATAAACAGATGGATAATTTTATGAAGCTGTGTGTATGTTAGTTGATGAGGACTTATGGAAGATATGAAGGCTAGGATGACTAAGGGTGGAGTGTAGAGACAGTAGTAGGGCAACAAAAACAACAGAAACTGACAGCAGGAATGCAGAACACAATTGTGAAGGTGGTATGACACATATGCAGATATCAAGCTGGAATACTTAAAATTAGAAAACATGAAACTCAGACAGGAGTGGTGGGATACATTAAAGGAGCATGATGTACTGACCTATATCAGTCCAGACACCATTCAAGTGTTTTCAGTGTATCTGTACTATAATGTAAAAATGTTATGAAACAAATCAACTCTAAATGGATTAGAACCAGTTAGTTTCTTCAGTGGCATTCTTACAGTCTGTCCATTAATATGTTGAGACACAGAAGAAGTCCTAGTGAAGTTGTCATGGAAAAACCTATCAGGGAATGTTACACATTTGCGGACTGAAAAAAGAAAGCAAAAGGCAGGCCTCTAGGGACTTGAGCCCATTATTGTCTTCACTAATGTGCTACCAAACACTGCAATGTGAGACCAAGAAGCACTCCTACTGAAGGTGGCAGGGAAGCACATAGCAGGTGAGCGTTCAACATGTACAGACTGGAAGCAGAAATGTCACAAAAAGCATTCAGGCCTGAGTGGTACTGAATCCTCAGCCCACTTCATTTTAACTCTACAAATCACTTCATTAACAAACCAAGTCACAGAAGAAATCAAACTGAAGCTGTCAGTGAAGCACATAGCAGGTGATTTGTACAAATTTGTAGAATTAAATCAGAAAATTAAAGGAAAGAAAAAAAAATAAACCATGAAGGAATATGAACACGCACTCTATGCAGTGACACTCTGTAAATCACGTCATGTACAAGATGAACCATAGAAGCAGTAAAACTAAACACATAAGCTTTACACTATTTTATATTTGACAACCTCCGTCTAACAGAACTAAGCTCATTTGTGTGAACAATGATAGCTGAGGGTAGTATACACAGTACCTGACATCAAGTGGACTTCATTGTTGCTATAGAACATAGTTTGTCAGTTGTACATATGGGCATCAGTGGTGTTATTTGCAACCTGTTCCCTTTTTGGGCATATGTCTGGTGTATTTATCTATTTTTGATGGATTGAAGATTGAAAATGGGATCATAGGAAAGAACTGAAAAGGAGAAGTAAGCAGAAAGTTGAGCAAAGCAGAAGATGAGCAAATAAGGACTGAACAGGATATTAACAGAGATGGAGTAGAAAGCATATATACTTTTTTTGTGGGAGAAATGCACATGTTTTGTTTGTAAGAGAAAGGAATACCAGGGAAGAAAATAATGGAAGTAAGAGGACGGTGAGAGGGGTGGGTTAGGTAGCAGGGAAAAACACCCAGACAGGGCTAACAGGGTGTGGGGTAATACAATGGGGGGACACAATGATGAAGGAGGCATCAGGCAATCAGACGGAAGACAATGGTGTGGTGAGGATTGTAATTAGCATGGACTCAAAACATAAGAGAACTCAAGATTGGTGATAGGACTAGGTGCTTGCAGATCCAGTGGGAGATTACTCATCACCCTGGGTAATGTGAGCACTGGGTCCTGGCACAGAAACTGGAGCCAGTGGCGGGCAGTGATGTGACTCAATGATCCTCAGAAGCATGGTCTCCATGTAGTGATGCAGGTACCCAACCTCCTGTGTATCTCCACAAGTTCTGCCAGTTGTCAATTGTCACCTCCAATCACACTGCCACCAGTGGATACCACTGTACCTGCCTCTGTTGCAGTGCTACTTGATGCAGGAGGTACAGGTAGGACCAGAGGTGTACAGGCAGTTGTGGCAGGCAGAGCCCCAGCAAGGTGCTTCAGCTGGTGGCAGTGGTGGTGATGGTGACGCTGCTGCTGTCACTTGTGACAGCTGATAGGCCTTGCCTGTGGGAATATCTCGAATCCACGCTTATACATTTCTGGTACATTGTGTAAAGTGTTTGGCTGGTATGGTGTCTGAAAATGAAGGTGAGTGAGTGTTTGTGTGTTTTTTTGTACATTGTATGTGTGGGTAAGGGTAAGAGTGTGAGTGTTGGATTTGTTGGTGTTTCTGTATGTGTGTGATGTGTAATTGTGTGTGAGCAAGTGTAGAATGCCGTGGCGTGAGGTTTTTTTTTTCGTTATGTGCGATCTTGGAATTGGTATATATAAGTAGGGGGTGTGGGGGTGCAGCGTCCCACATGGGGGATGCAGGGGGGGCTTGCCCCCCTGTTTATATGTAGTGTAGGGTTGTGTGGTTTGTGTGCTGTGGGTGGAATGGTGTGTGTGTGTTATGTGGCGTATGGTGTCTGTATGTTCGTGATTGTGTGATTAGTGATTGTGGGTTTCTGGATTGTGAATGGTTCGGCTTCATAGTTTTGAAATGCTGAAATTCAAGATTTCAGCATTTCAAGATTATGAAGTGAAACCATATACATACATATATATATATATATATATATATATATATATATATATATATATATATATATATATATATATATACATACATACATATATGTATACATTCACAGATTCTTAGATTGTAACTAGGCTAATGACCTGAGGGGTCCTTTCTAAGCCTAGCCATGTTTCCCCTAAAGAATAATGATGTCCTGTATCCAAATAGGACATTGAGAACCAGGCATTTATAAGCTACCTCTGTCCATAAAGGACATGGTTACCAAGCCTGATGCCAATTTCCTAGTCCCAGTTTACTGGTCTAGGTTGCTCATAAATTGTGTAATAGATTACCTCAGCTTCACATGGATGGGAAGACTGTTGTATAGGAGATGCAGTCTCTGGGACACATATCTGCCTCTCCATCATGTTCTGTTTAAGTCACAGTCAAAATTCAAGTCTCTAGACCCTGTATTTCTGGTACTCTTTGACTTAAAAATATGTAGGAGATTCATAAGTGTGGGATTTGCAGATGCCTTGTAAGCTAGGCATAGATCATCCTTCAGCAGTCTATAGCAGATTGAGAAGAGGAAAAGGGCTTTAAGGTGCTCTGCATATGGCAGGAATGTTACATCTTATGTTCTTTTTGTAAGAAACCTCTGAGGTCTCTCTAATTGCTGCATATGCCTAGTTAGGTGCATACTAAATGAGATTTGTACTCTATGATTGGTCTGATAAGGGCAAAGTACAGTAGGATAATGACCTCCTTGGACCTTGATGCCATGCCTTTACTTATAAGTTGCGCAACATAAAAGAATTTCCTCACCACTGTGGCCACGTGGTGGTTGAAGGTAAGGCTACCGTCTATGTGTGTACCCAGATCACTGTCCACTGGTTTGACTCTTAGGTGCATATTATCAACACGGTAATTAGCCAGGATGTTTGACTACTTCCCAAAGGGTACAATTACATATACATACATATATAAATATATATATATATA
The DNA here is from genome assembly GCF_019279795.1 of Protopterus annectens. Lineage (NCBI taxonomy): Eukaryota > Metazoa > Chordata > Ceratodontiformes > Protopteridae > Protopterus > Protopterus annectens. The sequence goes on along the minus strand of NC_056733.1, from coordinate 1,389,686,528 downwards.
TATATATATATATATATATATATATATATATATATATTTATTTATTTATTTATATATACATATATACCACATTTCCCCTAAAACAAGACCGGGTCCTATACTTTTTCCCCCGCCGAAATACGCATTAGGGCTTATTATCAGGGAATGCATTATTTACCCCTCCCCCGTAAAACAATCTACATTTATTCATGTGCAAAAATCGAGATTTATTCATGTACACAAATCGACATTTATTCGTGTATACAAACTGACATTTATTTGCTACTTTTCCATTATTGGGCAACAGTTCTAGGTAACGCATTAACAGTTGTATGAGAATTCTACATAAACAGTGCAACAAACATTTCAACTTCAGAATATCTACACCTTGGCTTTCACAGTGCAATATTTCATGCTTAAGAGAAAGTGCAGAAAAATCTCAATACATGTGTATTGGAGGAGGGGAATAAAACAGGTGAATGACTGCCACTTTTTGAGTGGTGATGCTTTCTTTATTCCTTGCCCAAATCATAAGAGAAGAATGATGGAAAGTCATAAAAATGAAGTCTGGGAACTAGTGGCCTTATCTTTTAATTACCCTTTGGTAAAGAAACGTTACCTTAATACAATAAAGTCAAAAAACTGACAAGAGCTTGCTGGAAGCTGAAAGCAGAAGCAATCCATTCTGTTGCCTCGATAACAGAAAAATTATTCAAATACAGTCATGATATCTTCTTCTGGAACATTGTCATAAGTCTCCAACCCCCAAATTCAGGCCTGAATTTCTTGTGACTCCATTTCATGTAGAACCCTTGCTCCCAGTTTGTCATTCCTAGCAACAGAGCTCTCCTTAAATAAGCACTGCTTGTCCATGTAGCCTGCTCATAGTGCATTGGCAACACAGCTGTCAGTGATTTTATCCCATGAATTCTTTACCCAAGTCATGACCTCTTGAAGGCTAGGCTTCACAAAGTTTCCACGCTGATTTCTCTCCATTCTATTTTCAATGTAGTCATTGAGCTCCATGCACAAATGGTCTTTGAATGGCTTGTTTATTGCAATATCAAGAGTCTGGAGATAGACAGTCATTCCTGCGGGAATCATTATTTGATCTATTCTTCCCTGTGCAAAGAAGTTCTTCATGTCTTTAGTGTGGTGAGTGTTGGCTGAATCCCAGACTAGCAAACCTCTTTCGCCACCTCGCAAAACAAGTGTCAGCATTACATCGACCCACTTTCTTATAACTGCTTGTGTGCACCAGGCTTTTTCAGTTTCAAGAATGTAAATGCCTGAAACACATTCAGTCTTATCTTTCTTGCCCTTACTAATGATTGCAGGTGGGGTTTTCTTTCCATATAGACGAATTGCCAAAATACAGGTAACACATGCACTTTCGTAACCAGTGGAGAAAATGTAGATTGATGAGGCACCCCTCTGATCTGTTGTTTGAAATCCTTGGCCTATAAACAATGCAGTTTCATCCATAGCAATTATGTTGGAGAGTTGGTATTTAGAAAAGTCAATGCCATCAACAAAGGACTTGAATGCAAGTTCACATTTAATAACTTCAGTATCTTCCAGCTTGAACAGTGTTGTTGATCTTCTTAGAGACAGTTCATATCACTGAAGGAAGCCATCCAGCCAATGTTGTGATGCTTTGAATTCCTCTGGGGATATTTCTAACTGTGGTGACATTGCAAGGGCAAATGCTTGAATATCAGCCCTATGCACAGCAAAGCCTTTGCTCTCTTGTTAACAATCCATTCACAGATAATGTCTTCCAGCTAAGGAAATAATGTTTGCTGACCTGATCCACACTTGCACTTCTTAGCATTTCCCTCGTCGGCCTGTTGACTGAGGTTATCATACGCTGCTCGCCATTTTTGGACCATTCAGAGATTCAACTTCTTCTCTTTGCAGAAAGCCATCAGATTCTTTCCCCTGGAGTCCTCCATGATTCCTTTCTTGTACTTGATGGAATAGCTCTTTCTTTTTGCACTCATGTTGTCTGGGTGGGGGTTAATTGAAGATGCATGAGAGAGGAGTGACAACACAAAATGAAGACGGTTAAGAAGACACAACCACACCCGTTTGTTATCAAGTGTGCCTGTTTTACATGCGTTATCTGTACTTTGACCAATCAAAGTACATTTGACAGTGTTTATGGGCCAAGGATCCCAACCAAGTGTGAGTGAGGATTAGGCTTACAGTAAGAATCGTGGAGGACGCCCAGGGCAAGAATCTTATGACTTTCTGCAAAGAGAAGAAGTTGGGTGTCTGAATGGTTCAAAAATGGTGAGCAGAGTACGATAACCTCAGTCAACTGGTGTCAATAATATTATTATTTTATAATTCAACACATCCGTCGTGTTGTTGATGATCTTAACTGGGGCTTATTTTTGGGATAGGGCTTATATCATGACCGCCCTGGAAAACCATGCTAGGCCTTATTCTCTGGTTAGGTCTTATTTATGGAGAAATACGGTATATATGAATATATATCCTGGTATTTTATGACTTTGTGTCTCTCCTTCTGTATGTAAGATACTGTAATCAGTGGGTGTAGCAATTTTAATTGTCAATGCTACTTTTATCTTTTTTCATGGAGTACTATATCTCACATCTATTTTTTGAACTGTTGGTAATAGGTGATCCCAGTAAGCAATAATGCCCAACAGGTTAAGTATTAATATGTAATTAACACCCACCCAAGGTGGAAGCAATTAGTTACACATTAGCACACACCCTGGAGGGCATTATTAAGCTCAGAGAATGGGCTTTCTGTAAAATTCTGTTTTACTTATTTTTTTGTAAGTACTATATTTTATATATATATATATATATATATATATATATATATATATATATATATATATATATATATATTTTTTTATATTTTTTTTTACTCAAATACATTTTTCCATATCTTCAACTAGATTGAACCATAAATAGTGAAACACAAAATAATATAACATAATCAATTAGTCAACTATTTACAAAAGAAACTATATACAATTGCCTAAGTATACAATCTATAACATCACGTTTCCATATACAGTATGCAATTTGTATAAAGATGCTGTGCTGACTAATCAGATTAATATGTTTTGCCCAATATTTTGTCAACTTTCTGCCAATAAATGATGTATGATGTTGTTTTATCATTTCTTTTCTTTATGGTTGCTACTTCCATTTGAGACACGAAGACTGATTTTCTTGAAATCTTGCAAAGTTGGTGGGGCTTTATTCTTCTAGTGAGTTGTTATGACTTTACGTACAATGTTAAACAAAGTCCACAGTAAAGGATATTTTACTTTTGGGACACATTGTGGTATGGGTACATTAAACAAAACTAATGACTTGGTTAACTGAAAAGTATCATTAAAAATTGTTTGAAAGAAATAATTAATTTCAAATCAATATTTATTCAGTGAATGACAATCAAAAAACATGTGTTCCCAATCTGCTTTTGTATGTGTTTTACATCTCCAATAATCAATATGTTTATTATATATTAGTTCTAATCTATGAAGAGTTAGAAAGGATCTATGCAGGAATTTCCATACATATTGTTTCCACTGAACTGACTTTGTGGTAAGGCATGGTGATAAAAGGATCATTTCTTTTCATTTTTATCAGGATCATTTTGATTAACCTGATTATAATAATTCAAATAACTATTATTCGTACAGTTCTTTGTTTCTTTAAGTGTGTTATGAATTTTCAATAGATATCCTTGTCCTTTATAAGTATTACTTATTAAAAGTATCACAAGATCTATGAACTTAGAAATATTATTTTAAAAGATGGTGTCATCAGTTCCAGCATATTTGTGATATACTGTCTTATTTGTTGTATTGGTAGCCACAATTTATTATCTGACTCAAATTTCCTTTTTATTTGTTCTAGGGTGAGTAATGTATTGCCGATGAGTATTTGATACCAATAAATCACTTTTTTTTCATTAAGCTATTTAATTACACTTGAATTAAAAGTAATTATACATTATTGTGTACAAGCTATAGGATGTACTATAAAAAATGTCTTTATAACTGGGTTCATCTTTATATATTTTCTAAACAGGATTATTGTTTCAGTAACAATTATATACTTTGTTTTTAGACTTTTATTAAATATATGATCTCTCATCACATTATAAAAGACTTTTGTTGGATTTATATTATATTGTTTATGGGCTGAGTTACTAATGATATTACATATAGATTCATGAATTAATTTCCATTTGGCTATATAGGTTGAGTTCAGCCACAGAGTAAGTGTTTTAATAATAGATGCCAATGAATAAATATATCAGTTAGATTAATCCCACCCTTCTCCCAACCTTTTAAATGGCTGCTAAGTGCAATTCTAGGCTTATTGTTAAACCAAAGGAAATTCAGCATCATTTTATTGTATTGTTGTATAATTTGTTTAGTAGGAGGGATGGAAAAGGATTGTATACAATATAACAATTTTGAGAAAATGATTGATTTAATTATATACAACCTATCTTCCATTATATAAAACATCTTATTCCATTTCTGCATTAATGATTTTATTTGACTTAGTATATGAATATATTTAATATTTAGTGTTTCTCTAGTGTTGCTAGTTAGTAATATTCCTGGGTATTTCATTTTAATATAAGACACTAAGTACTTAACAAGGTCATTATTTAATTCCCTTTTATTTGAGTTAATTAATACAATTTTAGTTTTGATTTCATTAACTACAAGACCAGAAATATTTATTTATTTATTTTATTTTACATTTGTTGACCGGGCTAGTCCAACTGGATATATGTCCATTTTCAGTGGAGGCCCGGGGAGAAAAGCTCCAACACAGATAATTATAAACATAACATAAGAACAATATATCTGTAATACTAGAAAGCAATACCTTTTAATACTAGAAAGAATTTATACTTAGGCTTAGAGGTCAAATAATTAACATCATATAAAAAGAGGGAAAGACAATATACATAAGCTGGGAACATGTATATAGAGTAACAAGCTTGGAGATTAAGTCCCAATTCTATAGTAGTGTATTTAGGAGTGAGATTTAGTTAATACAGATGATAAAGACACATCCCTACTGTAGAAAGCTTAGTGAGCAGGTTAATACTCTGAAATAGTTACTAAGAAAAGACTAAGTAAATACAGACTTAGCTTACTGCTCATATTCTGTAAGGTTAATGAGAGGTAGTCATAGTGCAACAGTAGTGAGATCAGTAAAGGTGAGAATGGCAGGAATGAGGTTGTTAGTCTGGGTTGGTGAATGGGCAAAGCCAGTGAGCCTTGAGGTATGTTTTAAGTTGCTTTTTGAAAAAGTGGTGTAGAAGAAAGAGATGTTAGTTCACTAGGAAGCAAATAGTTTGAAAGAACTTCATTGTTTGGAATAATTCAGTTCATGATTTATCTTTATCAGATATTGTTAAGAGTGTCATCAGCAAATAATTTTATTTTAATTTCTAAGTTATTCCCAGTTATTCTGCCTTTAATGTTTGTGTTCATTCTAACATAGTTAGCAAAAGGCTCAATTGCTAATGCAAACAGTAAAGGTGAAAGGGGCATCCTTGCTTAGTTCCTTTTCTAATAGTTATAGAAGTAGAGAGAGATGACCCAATATTAACATAGGCCAGAGAATGTTCATATAGTGTTTTTAATTTAGAATGTAAATTGTTGTGAAAAACCAAATTCTTCTAGTACCACCAGTAAATAATTCCAATCTATTGAATCAAAGGTGCTATTGATGTTTAGACTCACCAAAGTTATGTCTCTCTTACTTAAATCAACATAATCTATCAAGGCAAAAATTATTTTAATATTATTGCAGGTGTTTCTTTTATGAAACCTGTCTAGTCGTGCTGAATTAATGATGGTAATATATGTTTAATTCCCTCTGTATGTATTGCCATAAACATTTTGTAATCTACATTTAATAATGAAATGGGCTGATAGGAAGAACATTCTGAGGCATTTTTTTTTTCAGATTTTAGAATAGGTGAGATTAAATTATATTTCCAAAAAGGTGGAACTAATATTCCTTATTTAACCTAGTTAAAAACCTTCAACAATAACTGTTTAGCTTCTTTGGGCAATCACTTATACATTTCTGGTGTTATGTTATCATTTCCTGGTGCTTTATTGGGTTTCATTTTTTTATTTGATTCTGCAACTCGGACATTGTTATTTTCTTGTCAATTTGCCTACTCTGTTGTTCCTGTATCTTGAGCTTTATATCAGTCTGAAGCAAGTTTCTAATTGTTTCTTCCAATTTCATCTCTATGTTGCTAGTATTGCAACTGAAATGTTTCTTGTATGCTGTTTAAGTCTGAGACTTTCTTATTAATGTTGGGATTATATATTTCTTTTATTTGATTCATGTTTAATACATTTCTTAGTTCTATTTGCTATTTTCCTTTGATTCTTCAGATTCATTGAATAAGAAATAAGTTTGATTTTTTCTAATTCTATCATAATTTTATTATGTAATATTTCAATATATTCTTTATTTTTCATTGCTAAATCATTAGTTAATTGACTATGTCCTTTTTGTATATTAAGTTTAATAATATCAATTTTGTTTTGAAGTTTAGTTAATTGCTTGTCCTATTGCTTCCTTTTATTTTTGTACCAAGTTAGTGTTCTTTCATATTTGTATGCTTTTAATGCATCCCATACATAGATTTCTGAAGTGCCTTCATTTATGTTTAATTCAAGAAATTATTGTAATTCTTTTATATAAAATTCTTTAAACTCTTTTAGATTTGTTATATAGGATGGTATTCTAGTGATTGTCACCTTTTGTCTGGTATGAACTTCTACTTCAAAAGTAATTGCATTGTAGTCTGTTAATGGACAAGCGATTACTTTAACATTGCTAAGAAAGGTAGTTATTTCCTTTGATATATATATATATATATATATATATATATATATATATATATATATATATATATATATATATATATGGTTCCCATTCAGAAGCCTGAAACATCATAAGCCTGAAAATCAAAATCCTGAAACCAAAAGCCTGAAAATTCAGAATCCTGAAAACTCAAAATCCTGAAAGCCCAAAATCCTGAAAGACCAAAATCCTGAAACTCAAAATCCTGAAAACACAAAATAGACATACTGATGTCATTGTGGCTTTGCTATTGTTAGCCCTGTGGTGTTAGGTCATGCGTTGGGGTCAGGTAAGTGTGCGGTTGGTTTTATTTTAGGGTTAGGGGCGGTTTAAGTGAGTTAGGGTTAGGGCGCAGGTTAGGCATGTATGCAATAGTGACAAATATTGGGGTTAGGGGCGGTTTAAGTGAGATAGGGTTAGGGCGCGGGTCAGGTGAGTGTGTGATAATGATGGACCTTAGGGTTAGGGTTAGGGTCAGGGTCAGTTGGTAGATATTAGTGTCTTTATAGTGACATATTAGCATTATTTGTGTTTTCAGGATTTTGAGTTTCAGGATTTTGGTCTTTCAGGATTTTGGGCTTTCAGGATTTTGAGTTTTCAGGATTCTGAATTTTCAGGCTTTTGGTTTCAGGATTTTGATTTTCAGGCTTATGATGTTTCAGGCTTCTGAATGGGAACCATATATATATATATATATATATATATATATATATATATATATATATACATACTCTATTTTTGAGTGTATGTTATATCTATATGAAAAAATGTATTATGCAGAGATTCTTTGTCTGCATATTCATTAACATCCTTAAGATTATATAGTTCAACAAATTCTGCTAGTGTTTTTGATGTTGCAGTTTTCCTTCTGGTATTTATAGAGTCAGTGTCTTTATCATCTAGCATACCATTGAAATCCCTGGCTATTATCAAGTTCCCTTTGGAGTGCTGGATTACCTTTTCTAGCTGTTGTTTATCTATACTTGCACTCAAGACAGGTATCCAATAAAAGTTAATAAAAGTATACAATTTACCATGTATTGAGATAGTTGACATACATCCCAGATTTATCTTAATATGAGCTTATTATTTTTGGCATAATGACACACTTTTTCTTTAAAATCATTACCCCTCTTGTTTTTTTCTTATGTGATGAACTTATTAATAGTGTATAACCACTGAAGCTGAGTAAATTAAGGTCTTCAGTTAATAAATGTGTCTCTTGCAGAAATATCAGTTGGGGCTTTATAGTTTTAATATATGTAAATAAACTTAGTCTCTTACATTTATTATTCAACCCATTAACATTAATTGACATTAACATTAGCATTAACATTAATTGAGATCACCTTCATATTTAAATACTGCTATATGTAGATTTAATTGAACTTGTATTCCATTAGGCAGAATAATGTACAAAAGTTCTTGTTTGTGTACAGCTGTGAATAAAAAAAATGTTTTAGTTTCCTTTTAGTTTGACTAATATACTTAGGCAAGTAAAAAAAAAACATTTATTTATTTATTTTATTTTACATTTGTTGACCGGGCTAGTCCAGCTGGATATATGTCCATTTTCAGTGGAGGCCCGGGGAGAAAAGCTCCAACGGTTATAACAAGTTTAGAGAATACAAAATAAATAACAAAACAAAAACATTGAGCATAAAAGATAAAAAGATTTTAGTATAGGTAATACACATCTCAGAGGAAATATCCATAACAAGATAATATTCCTAAAGAAGTTATTAAATAATTGCAATAAGCAAATTGGATAATATCAAAACGTAGTGTAAATAATACATTGTCTTACTAATATGGACGACAAAATATTTTTTTTTTATTATTATTTATTTATTTTTTTTTTTGTCATACAGTATACATGAGATAAGTTATATCTACAAAGATGTTATGTCAGTGGGGATCAGTCAGGATGCAGTAAAAGAGAAGGATGTATTGTGGTAGAGGAAAGGAAGAAGGAAGGTTAATCAGGGTTGGTACAGTAACATAAAAAACAGTGTAGTATCAAAACCTGAATCAGGAAAGTCTTTCTATCCATGGGGTTATTATAACCCCTACACTTAAAATAACAAAGCATCAAAGTGTCCCGCTCCCTATCACAGGCACTATACTCCAAGCCTGACAAGTCATCACTTGTTAGTCAGAAAGTGTGTTATCATTCTATAGGATAATTATAATAGTGAACTTATGGCTATTAACCAGTCTGATAAATTTTAAATTCAGTCTACTAAGGTTGACAAGAATTAACAATCTCAATAACATATCAAGAAATCATACAGGTTGATATGAATCATAACCAGAGACATTGTTTTATAGTTATGCTTAAATATAGGCTACACTGCTGTACTTATGACTTTTATAATGCATGTTTACTATAAGCAAATCTTTCAACATTCCTTCTTGTGTTAAGAGCTTCTCTTTTTTTCTTTTCTAAGTGCAAGCAGCATGAAAACAAGATGCAAACCCATATGTTAGTTAGCTTGTATAATTTATGTTTGGATATTGTTCTCTGGTTTGCTTAGGGTAGATTATTTAAAAGTTATTATACAACTTGTAGCAGTGTCATATGTATGTAATTATACACATTTTAAAATTCATGAAAAGGTGAAGTGTAATTTATGTAAGATTAAAACAACCCTATAAATAGAAATATTTGGTTTATATGCAATATTATTTAGCACACTTAACAATCCACATTGAATTGTAAAGTCAGATAACAATGCTACAGTCAGCATAATTGAATTGATATAGATAACAGTAAGGTATTGAGCAAGTTTCCTTTTCTGATTTAACAGACTGAGAAACATTTACTTATGTCACTCAATCTGTATCACACTAAAACTGTTGTAGAGGTTTCATTTGTATGTGATCTTATTTTAATGTTCAAAGGTTACCCTTTTACAGATGGTTGTAGCCTTAGTTGCATTGCCTTTATCTAATGCCACGACTCTCTATCAGTGTAAAAGGGTCACAAAACTCTGTAACTTACATCATCCTTCATAGCCTAACAAGAAACACCAGCAAATAAAGAAACTGTAATCAGCAACTTTTCCTTATACATGACTTCTATTCTTATGGTTTGTAGATAAGTGTCAGTGTGGAATAGATATGTGGACTACAGAAAGAACTTGCCTCCTCTTATCGGAGTATTTGTTTTTGTGACAGAGAACTTTCAAATCAATTAATTGTTTGTAATGAAAAATAGATATTTAATCAGTAAATATGTAGACTTAACATTAAATCTGTAAAGCAAAACAGTTTTTTACAATGTAAGAAATCTAGCACTTTTAACTCCCCTTGCATCCTATATTACATATATTTGAGAATGTGTGCTGTAATCAGGTTAGAAAAATAGTCAAATCCAAAAAACATGACTTTGTTTCTAACTTAACAGATGAAGAAAATTCATTGCTCAAGAACATAGTTAATAATCAGCAAATTCGAGTGATGAAACCGGACAAGGGAGGGGGTATTGTAATCATGGACCAACGTGTTTATGTAGAAAAAAATGTTATTACACTTGTATGGTGACCCATATGAAGGAACATCTGTTAATGAGATTAACACTGCATATAGGTATATTGACATTACCTTGAATGACCTGCTAATAGATGGGCAAATCACAAACAGTGAGTATAACTTTTTACAGAAAAATGCACCCAGGATTCCTACAATATTCGGAATCCCAAAAATCCACAAAAATATTGTGGACCCCCCGTTGAGACCCATAGTGGATGCAAAAGCATCCAAGGCCTTCAATTTAGCTAAATTTGTGGATTTCCATCTGAAAAATGTTTTGGAAAAACAACAACATGTACTTAAAGATTCATGGGACTGTCTAAGTAAAATTTATACTAACCTGTACAGTGACAATCTAATTTTAGTCACTGTTGATATAAATGATTTATTTACTGTTATCCCCCATGAAATTGGCACACAATGGTTTTATGACTTTCTTTGTTTCAACACTTCATTGAGGCATACTAGAATTTTAATGTTTAGAACACTGATGGAATTAATTCTCAACAATAACTTTATAGTGTTCGACAATCAACTTTTTAAGCAAAAGGTGGGAGTGGCAATGGGGGCAGCATGTGCCCTTTTATTTGCCAATATTGTCTTGACACAATGGGAAATTAACTATGTGTTCAATAATGATTTGTTTAAATACTGCAAACTTTATGGCCGATTTCTGGACGACATACTTATTTTTTGGGAAGGTACACAAAAACTTTTGGACAGGTTTTTTGACTATTTAAATGATTGTACAACATTTTTAGCATTTACTATGGATATAGCCATGCATAGTATACATTTCTTGGATACTGAGATAAAGAAAGATAACATGAATAAGTGTTTTACTTCAACCATTTATAGGAAGCCGACCTATTCCAACACCTTTTTACATTTTGAAAGTTGTCACCCCTTACATCAGAAAAGGTCATTGGTGAAGGGGCAAGGGGTGAGGTTGGCTAGAATGGTAAGTGATTTTGCAACATTTATTGAAGAAACTGAGAAATTGAGGGGTATGCTATTAAGAAGGGGATACCCGGATGTATTTATAGACCCCATATTATTAGAAGTAAAAACAAAAAGAACTGATGGACATTTTTTCCCATTGTTAGGTGTTAACTTTACAGCCACCAGTGTAGAGACTGATAGAGTGAGCACTAGTAATGTGTGTAATCCAACAGGTAAAATGTATAGCCGGGCCATGATTTTAACATATAGCCCAGTGTTTTATGACATCAAGGAAATTATTACTAGCAACTGGAGCATTTTGACTAATGATTTTGAGAACAGGGAGAAGGTAGGTGAAAAACCATTGATTATTTACAAGAGGAATTTCAATATTAAGAATTTAATAGAAATAAATTTACCTGGTGAGAGCCAAGGGCATATAAGAAAATGTGGGCAATGTACACAATGTTGTCATGTTGAAGAACCAGAGAATGTTTATATTATGGGCTATGGAGAGGTCAAATTGAGATAAAAGCTTAACTGCCTCAGTAAATGTGTAGTATACATCACAACCTGTCAACAATGTAGACAGTTTTACATAGGGAAAACAAAAAATGCCCTTAAAAAACGCATATATCAACACATGTATGATATACGTAGAATGAACCTGAGTAATGCTTTGGCTAAGCATATTTCTGAATGTAGTAGGCATTCTTTTAAATTTTTAGGTTTAGAGCAAATAGTTGACAAAGAAAAAAGAGGTTGACCAAAAGAAATGTACTTAGAATATAGGGAATTAGTAAGGCAACTTAGATCTAATGCAACAGTCCCCCCAGGTTTGAATGAGACTATATCCATTTCCAGCTTGTTAAAATTAAGATCAGAGTTTCACATGTAAGCCCAATTGCAATAGGTTGTCCGGTTTTTAACATTGTTTTTCACCCTTATATTTATATTTATATATATATATATATATATATATATATATATATACATATATATATATATATATATATATATATATATATATATATATATATATATATATATATATATATATATATATATATATATATATATATATATATATATATATATATATATATATATATATATATATATATATATATATATATATATATATATATATATATATATTATTTAGGTTATCTATGTATTCACATATTCATTTATATATTTATTATTGTTATTTATTGCACTTACAGCACTTTATGACAACTGTTTTGCATAAAATCTTTATACATAAAGAATTAATGAAGGGAGGGGTTACTGATGGCCATGTGATGAGGAATGAGTATTTAAGCATGTTAATTAATGTAACAAGTGTATTTTGATGATGTCAATGGCTTAAGGCCGACAAAAGCACTCAATAAACTCTGGTTGCTGTGGAATAACTCGTTCTGGATTACTGTCACCTTTGCATTTATAGTTTGTGGTTCACTTTTGCTTTTTTGGAATACAGAATGAACTTGCCTCCTCTTATCGGAGTATTTGTTTTTGTGACAGAAAACTTTCAATTCAATTAATTGTTTGTAATGAAAAATAGATATTTACTGAGTAAGTGTGTAGACTTAACATGAAATCTGTAAAGCAAAACTGTTTTTTTATTATTTTTACTGTATGTTTTACTAAATTATTAAATTATAATCTGTGGTAAACTATTAATACACTTAGAATAAAATAGTGGAAGTGCCTCTTAAGAGTTTAGAATTATAAAACAACCATATGTTTAGATCTTAGCCTAAGCCTTACTAAAGGACTCTGTATAAGTTTTTTATGTATAACCCTGTATGTTTTTTTATGTACAATCTAATTAATGTACTGCAAATCATGTTACTACTGCATATAATTGTATGTTATGTCACTGCCTATGCTTGGAGCTTTTCTCTCCGGGCCTCTACTGAAAATGGACATATATCCAGTTGGACTAGCCCGGTCAACAAATGAAAAATAAATAAATAAATAAATAAATGTGAGTGCTGTAACGCAGTGACATCACCATGCTTTTTTTACTTTAATTTTAGTACTTCTATTTGACTGTGGAAAAACCCAGGCTTCAGAATTGCTTCATAAAGCTAGGTGAAGAGTTCTAAACAAAAAACTGTGTAATCAGCTCGTAATTCCGGTGGGAAACTAGAGAATGCAAGTGTGGTGCTTTTGATTCTTTGTGTGTAGCTCAAGCTTCCTGGCTTACTCTGTTCATTTCTATGAAATGCATTGCCACATATAAAAAAAAACTTTCTTTAAGAAAACTATCATAAATATTGTATAAATGAATTATTATACAGCTGAAAATGAAACATTTCATGTGTAAGTCATGTACTCGAAAAACAAATTATTTATCTGTATTAAACACATCTTTAAAGCTTTGTTAGATGAGAAGCAAGTCTATCAACTATAAGTATAAGTAAAGAGTCAATGCAACCAACATTCATATGCCACTATTAGTATCATCTCCAGCCCAATCCAAACACAACTATCCCCAGTTATCATTTGATTTGTTAGTGTATATTAGGTAACCCATAAGCAATGTTAACAGGAATAACATTTCCTATACTTATGATTGTATTGTCTAGTTGATTGAAGTATTAATGTTGGTTATAAATTTAAAGTAGTAAAGATAAATTGTTATGAGTTACCTTTTCCTGATGGTGTAGAGTGTGGAAGATTTATGTTTCCCAATCCATAAACTGGTGGTGCTTAATAATGCAAAAAACATTTTATTTTAACAAGTAAATAATGAAAGTCATTTGTCCTTCATTTTTTTTACTTTTCTTTCCTGTTGTCTGCCAGTTATTCTTCTCAGCTTGACGTTTGAGGATAGGCCCCAAACAATCCATTTCCTCTGTTTGATCTAGGAAGTTGGTTTTAGAAAGAAAAAATGCGAAGTCTGGCTGGAAATAAAAGATGAACTTTTAACTGTTGTTTAAGTTTCTTAATTAGTGGTAAACATTCCTTCCTCTTTGCTGCAACCTGTAGAAGTGTAGTCATTATCAAACCTAATAATGTTGTTGTCGTATTGAATTGGGAGTTTGGTACATGCTGTCTTCAGAACCAGTTCTTTGTCCTGTGAGAAAAAAATAACTATGACAGATCTTGGTTTGGTTTTGTCCTTGTACATGGCTGATTTAGTCAAAGACCAATGTGGCCTCTTAATTCCATATGAAAAGGCTTCTTGCAGATTTAAAGCTTTGGGAAGCCAGGTTGTGAGGAAATTGGTCATGGTTTGAGCATCCACATTTTCATGCAAACTATAAATCTGAAGATTATTCCTCCTGGATCTGCTCTCAAGATCTATTTGTCTGGTGGTTTCTTCTTTATACAAAGTCCAGTTTACTGTCCATTCTGTCATTTTTTTTTGGTTAGTTCATACATGTTGACTAATAAGGTTTGCAGGTCCTTCTTTGAAGACTGGTCTTGAAAGCTGTATTTTGAGTTGCTCATCTGTGACAGTATCAGTAGCCTTTCTGTTGAAGTTTTTGACAGGAATTTTGTTAAATACCGACATTTTTTTCTGATAAAACAAACCAGTGACCTTTAAATATTATATCCTGTAATTTTTGTGAAGAAATTAGTCCTGGTTTTTAATTTTTCCTGTCAGTAAATATAAAGACTCTCAGAGCTGAAGAAAAGTACTGCTAACTAGCCTGCATCTTGGCCATGTCCCCCTAGATATATATTTTTGATGTAAAATAGATCCTCTGCCTAATGTTTCAAACTTTCTGTAGTATATGTTAATGGTGTTGAAGAAAGCATTTTTCATTAAAAAAAATATGTATATATATATATATATATATATATATATATATATATATATATACACACACACACACACACACACACACACACACACACCCACATAATAATATAGTACTTAAAAAAATAAGTAAAACAACACTTTTGCAGAGAGCCCATTCTTTCTCTCTCATACACAGTCTCTTCTTTTTTCACACACACACATACATATACACACACAGTGTCCTCTTGTTTCATAACGCATTCACTCACACAAGCATAACTCCCAACCTCTTATCACAAAAAATCTGGACAAAGCCAAATAATGGTGGGACAAAGCCCCAAAAATAGGGACAAATTTTAAATATTGCTTTTATGAACTTAGAAAGTGCTAGAATAAAAGGTCTTGTAATACAATTCATTTTCTGAAGGATATAAAGCCTGAAACTCAAATGCCTGTCATTATATAGTAAACTCACTCATTGATTTGCCACAAAACTTCAGGAAACCAGAAATTTTATGAGCAACAGACAAAAAATATGAGGCAAATATCTGGACATTCTGTGAAAATTTGGACAGTTGAGAGCTATACACAGAAGACATTTCTCACTCTCTCTCTCACACACACCGTCTCCTCTGCTTTAATGCATGCATTCACTCACACATGATGGTTCTCAGTTTCTCTCAGTTTCTCTTATACACGGTCTCCTCTGCATTCATACATGCATTCACTCACACATGCATTCAGAAACATAAACACACTCATATACATGCAGACTCATACACTTCTTTCTGTTTATTTTTTTACACTCAGTAAACAGCAAAAGTGCTGCTTACCAAATGTAAAATAATGGTGGCCATTCCATTTTGTTAGCCTGAGCTCCACAGTGGCTTGATATGCTGCCATGAAGCAGCGGACTCTTTTTTCAGTGGGCATTACTTATACATTAATACCCTGCTGGAGAATGTTTTTTCTCCAGTCAGGGTGCTGATGTACATTTTGCCCATTCTCTAATGTGATATAAACTTCATCATTTTCTATAATGCTTTTTGGCTCATGTTTCCAATTGTTTTCAGCTACTTCAATATTATAATGTTTGCATAATCCCCAGTGCAACAGTCTTGCTACATTATTATGCCTTTCAGTCTACAGTTCTTCTGCCAATTGTATATCACAACAAGCAACCAAATGTGCAACTGTTTCCAGTTCTGTTTTACAAAACCTACATTTCTCTATTTCTCTCACATGTTCAATGGACTTTATAAACCAACGTGTTCTTAGTCCACTGTTTTAGGCCACCAATATTAACCTTTCTTCTTTTGGTATAAATTCACCTCTCCTTAACCATTCTTGCATTCAAACCCAATCAACATGAGGTTGTTCCAAGAGTTTTCTGTACTTACAACTATATTTATGCATTTTCCACATTTCTTATCTTGTCATCTGATCCTTTATCTAATATTCTTTCTTTTGCATTTTGGCACATTCGGTTGCTGCCTGATTTTTATCTACTTCTGGTTTGATTTCTATTCCTGCCTGACACTGATGTGCTTCTGCTAAACTAAGCAGGGAAGTCTTCTTAGACTTATTCTCTTCATGTTTTTAAACTTTCACTATGTTTGGTTCTTTTCAGGTCAGCAGATATGTATGAAGTCCTATGATTGTAGATCTGTGGATGTAGTCAGTTTCAAGGAGGACCATACCTCCTTCAGAATGGGGAATATATAGTCTTAGTAAACACTGATTTTTATAAATCATTTGATAAGTATGAAGCATTCTTCTTGTTTTCCTATTCAACCTGAAATTTTTTCATGGCAAGTGTGGGATAGAGTAACTGAACCCACAGGAATTCTCAGAATTTGAGAGCAAAGAGATTTAACATGTAGATCCAACTGACAACCTACACAGGATGAGAGATGCAGAAAGAATTTCTAACATTGTACAATCATACTACTACCTTTGTGCTCTTATACTAATAACATGTGCCACTGTTGTATGAAAGTTAAACATTATTTTTTAATGCCTACTATCAAACACTTTTATAACAGCATTGGGTGGCACACTGGTGTAGCGTTTAATGTTGTCACCTCACAGCAAGAAATTTGCAGGTTTGATTCTCAGCTGGGGTGCCTTCTGTGTGTAGCCTGCAAGTCCTCCCTGTGGGTTTCCTCTGGGTGCTCTGGTTTCCTCCCACATTCCAAAGACATGTATCAGGAGCATTTCTCCCTGGGGCTAGGCTGAAAATAGGCTCTATCCTAGTCTGACTTTCCCAGTCAACAAATGTTAGATAAAATAAATGTGCACTCGCCCTAGTACCCTCTTAGGCACTCAAGTCTATTCTTGTGCATCTGCCTATTCCTTTTTATCTCTTTGGGAACTAGAGAACATAATATGGATAAAATGTAAAATTAGTGGATGGCATGCAGTGGCAGGTAGCTTCACTCAGGCTCTCTCTCCGCTCCCCTAACCTACTTACATTTCTCACTCACCCCCACTACCTCCACATTTATAGTTAGTCAATAAGCATGCCCCCTTACCAAGATAATCTATTTAAACTATTTATTCCATC
Source organism: Protopterus annectens (assembly GCF_019279795.1). Taxonomy (NCBI): domain Eukaryota; kingdom Metazoa; phylum Chordata; order Ceratodontiformes; family Protopteridae; genus Protopterus; species Protopterus annectens. The sequence goes on along the minus strand of NC_056733.1, from coordinate 1,389,668,838 downwards.
CAGTCACTTAACCCCTTACCAGATACTAACTCATCCTATCACAGTAACACTCTTTTTACTCCTCCCTATAGGTGGACTTACCATCTTAAAATTAGCTCATTCCCTCTCTCTCAGACACCCTTCTACTCACCCTTCGCATCATAAATGATGTTATTCCAACACACATCACTCCTTTGCTTACTCATCATAGCTTACCATATTACTTCCTACCACAAACGGCACATCACAAGTATCTACTCACCAACTAACTCAATAACTACTATACCCAACTCTAGTTTTAAATCCATTGTCATATTACCACATCTCTATAATATCTCAACCATAGAACACTTCACGCTCAGATACCCTGACTTACATGCAACACCATACCTACTCAGTAAATATGCTAGACTATTACCCAAACTTTCACATTTATTTCTCGTTAAAGTCAATCACCTTAAACTATGCAAGGATGTACATCTCAGTTTAGGCCCTCAACCTTAACAACAACTGCCCTTCCACTGGGCAGCACAATCTCTCACAACATCAGTACTCTAACACACAATAGCTCTGACCTCCTAATCTTGAACATGAATCAAAGAAGGATCCTAAACAAAGCTCACAAGTTTCACGTAACCCTTGCCCTATACTCTCCAAACATAGCAGTCTTAACAGAAACTTGGCTCAAACCCATATAAATGATACTAAAATCCAAACCCAGAGCTACAATATGCACAGACATGACAGAACACATAAGCATGGCAGTGGCATAGTCATAGTGTACAAAGATACACACAAATTGGAATACCTTGTATATGAAATGCCAGACCTCTTAAATTCAGAAATATTAATCTCCTGTGTCCAATTAAACTCCAAAATGCACATTATAATAATTGTCACTTATACCCCCCCCAGGCAAGAACCCCTCCATAATCAAAAACCTTCTCTGTTGGTCTGCCTCCACTTTTAATCGGGAAACCATTATAATGGGGGATTTCAACTTGTATTGGCCTACCTGCTCCTCTGATAAACCTATTAACTTTATTAACCTATGGATTCTCTCAAATAATCCTCTCCCCAGCCAGAACTGATAAAAATAGTAACAAGCAATCAATACTTGATTGGACACTAACAAACAGGCCCTCCACTGGTTACCTTTCTGGATGCCTCCCAGATAGTCTTAGAGATCATCAATCAGCCTACCTACTTAGGCAAAGATATGCTCTCAAAAACACATCATATATAAATATGTTCACAACAAAAGAAAATATTCCCCTGAAATCTTCAAATCCCTCCTAGAACAATGCGACTGGACCCTTATAAAACATCTTTACATTGATTCTGCAGTTCAATACTTAAATGATACATTCCTTGATATTCTAAATAGACAGGCACCCCTTAAAAAGATCTGTGTTAAATCAAAATGTCTACCATGGATAAGTAAGGACAGCAAGTAACTCCTCAAACAAACAGATAGAGCCTGATCTCAATATCTATAGGTTCATAGGTTCATAGGTGTGTACTAGGCTAATGGTCCTGGAGCCTATATAAGCCTAGCCCAAGAAGACTCCCTGGCATCATGTCACTCAAAGTTAGTTCCCAGTGCTCCTGTCAAGCAAGGCCACTGAAGTGATCCCCAGGGTGAACTTCCTATTGCCCATCCACTCTTCAAGATTTCTCTTAAAGAGGGCCAATGAAGTGCCCTGCTTGACGTGAATGGGGAGTTTGTTCCAGAGTAAGGGAAGTCTCTGGGTTAGGAATCTGTCCCTCCAGCATGTTCTGTTTATTGTGGTAATGAGGTTTAGGTCCCTGGAGCGTATGGCACAGAAGGATTGGGATTTCTTTAGGTGTAGCATATATAGCAGCTCTGGGTCAGACATGGCTTTGTAGGTCAAGCAGAGATCGCCTCTAAGTAGGCAATAAGAGACAGAGTATAGCCGGAGTTTTTTGAGTCTGTCCAGAGAGGCCATGTGTCTAAGGCCTAAGATCCTCTTAGTGAGGTATTTTTGTGGCCTTTCCAATTGTTGTAGGTGGTCTTTCCAGTTGTTGTAGGTTGGCCTTTCCAGTTGTTGTAGGTCTAGCATCTGGATCTAGCAACCAAAAAACAAGTGTCTTTTGCCTCAGATCGACAGTTAAGGAACCAAGCCAAAAAAAAAATTAGTAGACAAAAAGTCATATTACACTGCAATCCAACAAAATCATGGAAACAATCCCCCCAAATTTTGGGAAGCCATAAAAAAACTCCCAAATCTTGGTCAATCTTCAAATCCATCTCCTACCACCACAAACACCACAGACAGTATAGCTTCTCAGTTCAACTTGCACTGCATCAATTCCATACTATTTGTCATAAAAATGACAGCAATATTCCCTCATTAATACCTACTGTATCAGTGCCTAGCCCCAGTTCTTTTTCTATCAGAACAATACAAACCAGTGCAATAAAAAATTTTCTAATCAAACTTAAGCCCGCATCCTTGGCTGCTGACCTACTCTCTAATGAATATTTCAGACTGGTAGCAGATGCCATCCCTTTTCCCATCTCTCTCCTAATCAACCAATCTATTTCTAAACATTGCATCCCCAAGCTATGGAAAATATCTTATATCATTCCTCTGCACAAAAGCGGCTCCTCAATTGATTTCTCAAATTACAGACCAATTGCTATACTCCTACCACTAGCCAAAATACTTGAAAAATGTATACACGCACAACTCCATGAATAGCTAATAAGTAATAACCAGCTCTCCAATTCCCAACACGGATTCAGACCCAAGAACAATACCACAATTGCTTTAATAGGTCTTACCAGTACCATCAACAAGCTCAGAAACAATGGCCCACTCATATCTTCCATTTTCCTTGACATGTCTAAGGCATTTGCATGGTATCACACCAAAAATTAATCAATGAACTAGTATCCTTAAACCTTTCTCAGCCTTCTCTATCTTGGTTTCATAGTTACTTAACTGGCTCCCAAAAGGCAGTCAAGTGACAAAATGAACTATCTATCCTACTACATGTCTCAGTTGCTGTACCACAGGGATCAATCCCTGGTCCACTGCTTTTCACCATCTTTACTAACAAACTCTGCTCTGCCACCCATCTAGCTACCACTGTACAATACGCTGACAACTTTACCCTCATATGTTCAGCTACATCCCTTCCAGAACTCCTAGAAAGAACCCATAAGTCTTTCATAGACATAAAAAACTCTGTCTGACTACCAACTTATACTTAGCCCAAACAAAACAAAGCTAATGCTTTTCTGTAATATCAAAACACATAACCACCTTCACCCTTTTTTTTAATGTACTCCTCCAACAAAACCAAGATTGAACCAGTTGGACACGCTAAACATCTTGGGGTCACAACTGACAACTGTCTAAAATTTGATAAACACTTAGCACTATCCATTAAAAAGGTCCAGATAAAGCTTGGCACACTTTACAGAGCCAAGCCTTACCTTGCAAATAGTACCCTACATTCCATAGCCAGGACATATCTACTCTCCACACTCCTATACACCTCCCCCATTTTCACAAATTTCAGAAAATCTGATGCAAACAAAATAGAGGTTTGCTACCATAAAATAGTAAGATTTGCTGTAAACAATCCTTACAGATCACACCACTGCTCTGCTCTTAGTGAAGTAAAATGGATCAAACTACCCAGTCTACTATCCTTGAACCAATTAACTATTGCCAATTCCACCATTTATCAACTTTAAAACTTCCCCGCACACAAAGACTTAATACAACGACACACTAGCCCCAGAACACAGAGATCTTCTGACAAACTCCTACTAAAAGTCACTAAAGCTAACAGTTGCTTCAGGGATTCTCTCTTCTCAAATCAGATATCCAAAAAATGGAACTCTTTCCCTTAGCACGTATGAAACACCACTAATACTTCCAAATTTAAATTACTTCTCAGGAATAACTTTACCAACAATGGCTATGTTCCTGTACTACTTCAGGATGACCTTGCACTGCTTTCTGTCTTAGTTCTCCCCATGTTCTCAGTACTTTCCATTAGCATACTAAACTGAATCACCCAGTTCATCTCTCTGCTTTCTTTCTCTGCACTCTAAATCTATTCTTCCCTCGTCCAATAGCCCAGGTATTCTTCCTGTTCACGATTCCAAGATACTGCCAAATTAACTGTTGATGAGATACGTCTTATGGGACTATAACAATATGTTGGTATTGTATAAATATTCTGCTGTATATGTTATATTGCATATGGTTTTATAATGTCTTCTTGTTCTGTAGAAAGTGTCTCATTGAACATTTCACGTGTCATTCATGTTGTACTGTATTTTTCTCCTATGTTATTCCTGTTGTGCTCTATGTTAATTTTTCAAACTGGATCCTTACATATTACACCATGTTAGTTAATATATATCACTGTAATTGTTTCTTGTATTGTAGTGGAGCTTCTCTCCTCGGGCCTCCACTGAAAATGGATTTCTGGCCCAGTTGGACTTTCCTGGTAAACAAATGTAAAATAAATAACTAAAATAAAAATAAATAAATATATTCTGCCTAGAGTAAAGAGGTGGTCATTGCGCTTTAACTTCTTTTTCCCACTGGCAAAGGAGGTCAGGAATGTGACACTATTTCCCTTTGCATGGAATGCCAATAACATGGATGAAAGCCTTAGTCAAACTGTTTCATGTTTCAGCTTTATATTTTGGCCCAGTATAACCTTCCTGTACAAGTGTCTGTCTACACTATTTATGGAGGATGTCCAGAAAATTCTTGGACACCTTCTCAAACCACCTATGTGCTCAAAAAGAAGCACAACATTCTCTTTATCCAACCACAATGTCTAATCTTGAAGAATCTCAGGGAAAAAGGGAAGAAAATTGGCTCCAAAAACAGTTTTTACATGTCTGTACTTCTGTGCAATGACAGGCATTGATGGGCATCTCAGCTGCAAGATAGACAGCAAACTCTAAAAGTATAGGAACTATATTATTATGGTTCCAAAGGCATTTGAAGGTGTGACACATAGCAGTTCTGCTTTCCAGTGTATGCTGTTGAGAATACATGCTGTACAGGGACAACATCTGTATGTAGATGGTCACATATGGCATGACAGTTCTCTCACCCCTAAAATAATAGGCTTACCTCACGTGCAAGGCATGGCACATAGGTGCTCAGGTGTATGCATAGCATCTTGTAGAAATCTTCATTATCTTTACGTTTCAGGTATCTTCATCATGCAAATTGAGCAATTCAGAAACAATTAATGAGATGAGCCACAATTAGCATAATCACTGCACCCAGGAGGTGAATCTGCATGAAAACAAGCAGAGAGCCTCATCACACTAAGGAAGAAGCTTTAGAGCACATACTTCTAGCTGAGGAGGTGGTTCATTCAGTGCAGATCTTGGTAGAACCAGCTCCCTTCCTTATCTTTGCAAATAATAATTACTGTGCCATTCACTTTGTACGCTATTTTTACTTGTCTATGGGTATACACAGCCCTGAGTTGCTTTTCCACATAGTGACACTATTTTGCATGTATATCTATATCTATATCTATATCTATATATATATATATATATATATATATATATATATATATATATATATATTTTATATACATATTTTATTTTAGTTTTCTCTGCTTTATCTGATCATGGGTATATGTTCAAGTTCAACTCTAAAGCTGGGCAGCTCTGTTTTCATGGAATTTAAATGTTTATGAATTGCTCATCCATATTGTTTTGCCTCATTTTTATATACAGCAACTCATGATACAGTTATTAGAATACAGCATGGCTAACCACATTATTTGGCTTAGCCACACTATGTACCCAGTCTTTTGAAGTGTTCATACCCTGGACTTGGCCAGTTATGTAGATTTACTTAATGAAAGCTTTCTGAATCCATCTCTAAATGCTACTTGTTCTTTTGAAAGTAGTTGAAATAAAGCTGTTAATTTGAAAAAAAAAAAAAAAACATCTTAAGAAACTGCAATGAAGATGAATTCCTGTAAAGATAGCATGCCAGCCCTCGTCTATATAGCTTGAGAAGCAAAAACTGCATCTGACTCTGAACTTACAAACAGGTATAAGGGCCTTATTTTTTACTTTCTTCAACCCCTACTTCCAGCATTAGTTAACTACTTCCACCACTGATGGTCAGTCATCCTTCTGACTTCCAGCTAAAGTAAGCAATATGGACACTGCCATGTATCTCTTGACAGGTGGGATCACCTCTTCTGGAAGAGATGGCCTTTCAGCATCTCCTAATGAGGTCATCACTTCAAGGGATAAGAGTCTGAAAAAAACATAACATATGGGACCATAGAGGGAATATTTTTTTTTTGTAATGCTAAGGAGGGCTACCTAACTCTGGCAAAGTACTTAATGAAATCACCTGCATTGTCAGCACCAACCCTCTGCTGCCTTACATTTGATATCTAATCACAGAAACACCAATGATATCTATTGCAGAGTGTTGTGACTCTAAGCAACCCCCCAACTCCTACCTCAAAGAATGTGAACTGGTAAAAAAGGCCAAGTTCAGTGCCTTTAACACAGATCAAGCACTCAAGCCACTGACTGAAGTGGGGGAAGTCTGATTCATACATCAGGCCTCCATCCCATGGAGGCACAGTCTCAGGCTAAGGACCTTGCACTAGATGCAAGCATCATCACCATCTTACTATTTACCAATACTAGGGCATAGCAAATAATTTTTTCAGAGCTACAAAACATTTTAGGTCTCATTGTGACAGGAAAAGCACATGGATGGTTCATCTCAGACTATTTTTAGAATAACTGCCCCAACCTATTTGAGGCTAGTAAGACATAATAAAAGCTTATGGAGTCTTTCCTCCTGAGATGTATGCAACGTGGAATAAAAAGACTCTACTGATTCAAATCAGCAGATATATGAACACTACATTTATTTATATCATAATTGGATTGTTGTGGCTGTCAAACCCACATGCCTGGAACAGTGCAAAGATCAGTAGTATGTTTTGCTTTCATCAGTGCTAGTTTTTCATAACTGCACAGGGTTAACCCTTAGCACTGTAGAATACAGCGATGTACAACAACATGCATGTTCTGCAAGATATGAAGTCTGGAACACTATCATTTATCCCCATGATGCAGAGAAAAGGTAAAGGACAGTAGAGAGTTATACCAGTGCAATTAACTCCTATCTTGACATATCACTATCAAACTATCTAACAATAACAATAATTTTCCTTTATCAATCAAAATGTTGCCAGGTTTGCATGACGTTATTATTTATCTGTCAACAGTGAGGTACAAATGTGGCTCATGAAAGAGATGTGATCTGACTTTCAAAATAGTGACAGCACAAAAAAAATTATAAAGATATATATATATATATATATATATATATATATATATATATATATATATATATATACATATATACATATATATATATTTATACATATACATGTCTAAGGCATGTGGCATGGTATCACACCAAAATTAATCAGTGAACTAGTACCCTTAAACCTCTCTCAGCCTTCTCAGTCTTGGTTTCATAGTTACTTAACTGGCTCCCAACAAGCAGTCAAGTGGCAAAATTAACTATCTATCCTACTAATTGTCTCAGTTGGTGTACCACAGGGATCAATCCCTGGTCCACTGCTTTTCACCATCTTTACTAACAAACTCTGCTCTGCCACCCATCTAGCTACCATTGTACAATACATTGACAACTTTACCCTGATATGTTCAGCTACATCCCTTCCAGAACTCCTTGAAAGAACCCATAAGTCTTTCATAGACATAAAAAACTCTCTCTCACTACCAACTTATATTCAGTCCGAACAAAACAAAGCTAAGGCTTTTCTGTAATATCAAAACACATAACCACCTTCACCCTTTTTTTATGTACTCCTCCAACAAAACCAAGATTGAACCCTTTGAATACGATAAACTTCTTGGGGTCACAACTGACAACTGTCTAAAATTTGATAGACACTTAGCACTATCCATCACAAAGGTCCAGATAAAGCTTGGCACACTTTACACCTCCCCCATTTTCACAAATCTCAGAAAATCTGATGCAAACAAAATAGAGGTCTGCTACCATAAAATAGTAAGATTTGCTGTAAACCATCCTTACAGATCACACCACTGCTCTGCTCTTAGTGAAGTAAAATGGATCAAACTACCCAGTCTACTATCCTTGAACCAATTAACTATTGCCCATTCCATCATTTATCAACTTTAAAACTGCCCCGCACACAAAGACTTAATACAACCACACGCTAGCCCCAGAACACAGAGTTCTTCGGACAAACTCCTACTAAAAGTCACTAAAGCTAACAATAGCTTCAGGGATTCTCTCTTCTCAAATCAGATATCCAAAAAATGGAACTCCATCCTTCAGCACATATGAAACACCCTAATACTTCCAAATTTAAATTACTTCTCAGGAATCACTTTACCAACAATGGCTATGTTCCTGTACTACTCCAGGTTGACCTTACACTGCTTTCTGTATTAGTTCTCCCCATGTTCCCAGTACTTTCCACTAGCATACTAAACTTAATCACTCAGTTCATATCTCTGCTTTCTTTCTCTGCACTCTAAATCTATTCTTCCTTCATCCAATAGCCCAGGTATTCTTCCTATTCACAATTCCAAGATACTGCCAAATTACCTGTTGATGAGATAAGTCTTGTGGGACTATAACAATATGTTGGAATTGTATAAATATTCTGCTGTATATGTTATATTGCATATGGTTTTATAATGTCTTCTTCTTGTTCTGTAGAAAGTGTCTCATTGAACATTTCACGTGTCATTCATGTTGTACTGTATTTTTCTCCTATGTTATTCCTGTTGTGCTCTATTTTAATTTTTCAAAATGGATCCTTACATATTACACCATGTTAGTTAATATATATCACTGTAATTGTTTCTTGTATTGTAGTGGAGCTTTTCTCCTCGGGCCTCCACTGAAAATGGGCTTCTGGCCCAGTTGGACTTTCCTGGTAAACAAATGTAAAATAAATAACTAAAATAAAAATAAATAAATATATTCTGCCTAGAGTAAAGAGGTGGTCATTGCGCTTTAACTTCTTTTTCCCACTGGCAAAGGAGGTCAGGAATGTGACACTATTTCCCTTTGCATGGAATGCCAATAACATGGATGAAAGCCTTAGTCAAACTGTTTCATGTTTCAGCTTTATATTTTGGCCCAGTATAACCTTCCTGTACAAGTGTCTGTCTACACTATTTATGGAGGATGTCCAGAAAATTCTTGGACACCTTCTCAAACAACCTATGTGCTCAAAAAGAAGCACAACATTCTTTTTATCCAACCACGATGTCTAATCTTGAAGAATCTCAGGGAAAAAGGGAAGAAAATTCGCTCCAAAAACAGTTTTTACATGTCTGTACTTCTGTGCAATGACAGGCATTGATGGGCATCTCAGCTGCAAGATAGACAGCAAACTCTAAAAGTATAGGAACTATATTATTATTGTTCCAAAGGTACTTGAAGGTGTGACACATAGCAGTTCTGCTTTCCAGTGTATGCTGTTGAGAATACATGCTATACAGGGACAACATCTATATGTAGATGGTCACATATGGCATGACAATTCTCTCACCCCTAATATAATAGGCTTACCTCACGTGCAAGGCATGGCACATAGGTGCTCAGGAGTATGCATAGCACCTTGTAGAAATCTTCATTATCTTTACATGTTTCAGGTATCTTCATCATGCAAATTGAGCAATTCAGAAACAATTAATGAGATGAGCCTCAATTAGCATAATCACTGCACCCAGGAGGTGAATCTGCATGAAAACAAGCAGAGAGCCTCATCACACTAAGGAAGAAGCTTTAGAGAACATACTTCTAGCTGAGGAGGTGGCTCATTCAGTGCAGATCTTGGTAGAACCAGCTCCCTTCCTTATCTTTGCAAATAATAATTACTGTGCCATTCCCTTTGGACGCTATTTTTACTTGTCTATGGGAATACACAGCCCTGAGTTGCTTTTCCACATAGTGACACTATTTTGCATGTATATATATATATATATATATATATATATATATATATATATATATATATATATATATATATTTTATATACATATTTTATTTTTGTTTTCTCTGCTTTATCTGATCATGGGTATATGTTCACGTTCAACTCTAAAGCTGGGCAGCTCTGTTTTCATGGAATTTAAATGTTTATGAATTGCTCATCCATATTGTTTTGCCTCATTATTATATACAGCAACTCATGATACAGTTATTAGAATACAGCATGGCTAACCACATTATTTGGCTTAGCCACACTATGTACCCAGTCTTTTGAAGTGTTCATACCCTGGACTTGGCCAGTTATGTAGATTTATCTAATGAAAGCTTTCTGAATCCATCTCTAAATGCTACTTGTTCTTTTGCAAGTAGTTGAAATAAAGCTGTTAATTTGAAAAAAAAAAAAAACAACATCTTAAGAAACTGCAATGAAGATGAATTCCTGTAAAGATAGCATGCCAGCCCTCGTCTATATAGCTTGAGAAGCAAAAACTGCATCTGACTCTGAACTTACAAACAGGTATAAGGGCCTTATTTTTTACTTTCTTCAACCCCTACTTCCAGCATTAGTTAACTACTTCCACCACTGATGGTCAGTCATCCTTCTGACTTCCAGCTAAAGTAAGCAATATGGACACTGCCATGTATCTCTTGACAGGTGGGATCACCTCTTCTGGAAGAGATGGCCTTTCAGCATCTCCTAATGAGGTCATCACTTCAAGGGATAAGAGTCTGAAAAAAACATAACATATGGGACCATAGAGGGAATATTTTTTTTTTGTAATGCTAAGGAGGGCTACCTAACTCTGGCAAAGTACTTAATGAAATCACCTGCATTGTCAGCACCAACCCTCTGCTGCCTTACATTTGATATCTAATCACAGAAACACCAATGATATCTATTGCAGAGTGTTGTGACTCTATGCAACCCCCCAACTCCTACCTCAAAGAATGTGAACTGGTAAAAAAGGCCAAGTTCAGTGCCTTTAACACAGATCAAGCACTCAAGCCACTGACTGAAGTGGGGGAAGTCTGATTCATACGTCAGGCCTCCATCCCATGGAGGCACAGTCTCAGGCTAAGGACCTTGCACTAGATGCAAGCATCATCACCATCTTACTATTTACCAATACTAGGGCATAGCAAATAATTTTTTCAGAGCTACAAAACATTTTAGGTCTCATTGTGACAGGAAAAGCACATGGATGGTTCATCTCAGACTATTTTGAGAATGACTGTCCCAACCTATTTGAGGCTGGTAAGACATAATAAAAGCTTATGGAGTCTTTCCTCCTGAGATGTATGCAAAGTGGAATAAAAAGACTCTACTGATTCAAATCAGCTGATATATGATCACTAGATTTATTTATATCATAATTAGATTGTTGTGGCTGTCAAACCCACATGCCTGGAACAGTGCAAAGATCAGTAGTATGTTTTGCTTTCATCAGTGCTAGTTTTGCATAACTGCACAGGGTTAACCCTTAGCATTGTAGAATACAGGGATGTACAACAACATGCATGTTCTGCAAGATATGAAGTCTGGAACACTATCATTTATCCCCATGATGCAGAGAAAAGGTAAAGGACAGTAGAGAATAATACCAGTGCAATTAACTCCTATCTTGACATATCACAATCAAACTATCTAACAATAACAATAATTTTCCTTTATCAATCAAAATGTTGCCAGGTTTGCATGACGTTATTATTTATCTGTCAACAGCGAGGTACAAATGTGGCTCATGAAAGAGATGTGGTCTGACTTTCAAAATAGTGACAGCACAAAAAAAATTATAAATAAATATATATATATATATATATATATATATATATATATATATATATATATATATATACATATATATATATATTTATACATATACATGTCTAAGGCATGTGGCATGGTATCACACCAAAATTAATCAGTGAACTAGTACCCTTAAACCTCTCTCAGCCTTCTCAGTCTTGGTTTCATAGTTACTTAACTGGCTCCCAACAAGCAGTCAAGTAGCAAAATTAACTATCTATCCTACTAATTGTCTCAGTTGGTGTACCACAGGGATCAAACCCTGGTCCACTGCTTTTCACCATCTTTACTAACAAACTCTGCTCTGCCACCCATCTAGCTACCATTGTACAATACACTGACAACTTTACCCTCATATGTTCAGCTACATCCCTTCCAGAACTCCTAGAAAGAACCCATAAGTCTTTCATAGACATAAAAAACTCTCTCTGACTACCAACTTATACTCAGTCCAAACAAAACAAAGCTAATGCTTTTCTGTAATATCAAAACACATAACCACCTTCACCCTTTTTTATGTACTCCTCCAACAAAACCAAGATTGAACCCGTTGAGTACGATAAACTTCTTGGGGTCACAACTGACAACTGTCTAAAATTTGATAGACACTTAGCACTATCCATCACAAAGGTCCAGATAAAGCTTGGCACACTTTACACCTCCCCCATTTTCACAAATCTCAGAAAATCTGATGCAAACAAAATAGAGGTCTGCTACCATAAAATAGTAAGATTTGCTGTAAACCATCCTTACAGATCACACCACTGCTCTGCTCTTAGTGAAGTAAAATGGATCAAACTACCCAGTCTACTATCCTTGAACCAATTAACTATTGCCCATTCCATCATTTATCAACTTTAAAACTGCCCCACACACAAAGACTTAATACAACCACACGCTAGCCCCAGAACACAGAGATCTTCGGAGAAACTCCTACTAAAAGTCATTAAAGCTAACAATAGCTTCAGGGATTCTCTCTTCTCAAATCAGATATCCAAAAAATGGAACTCCATCCCTCAGCACATATGAAACACCACTAATACTTCCAAATTTAAATTACTTCTCAGGAATCACTTTACCAACAATGGCTATGTTCCTGTACTACTCCAGGATGACCTTACACTGCTTTCTGTCTTAGTTCTCCCCAAGTTCCCAGTACTTTCCACTAGCATACTAAACTTAATCACTCAGTTTATATCTCTGCTTTCTTTCTCCGCACTCTAAATCTATTCTTCCCTCATCCAATAGCCCAGGTATTCTTCCTATTCACAATTCCAAGATACTGCCAAACTACCTGTTGATGAGATAAGTCTTGTGGGACTATAACAATATGTTGGAATTGTATAAATATTCTGCTGTATATGTTATATTGCATATGGTTTTATAATGTCTTCTTCTTGTTCTGTAGAAAGTGCCTCATTGAACATTTCACGTGTCATTCATGTTGTACTGTATTTTTCTCCTATGTTATTCCTGTTGTGCTCTATGTTAATTTTTCAAACTGGATCCTTACATATTACACCATGTTAGTTAATTTATATCACTGTAATTGTTTCTTGTATTGTAGTGGAGCTTTTCTCCTCGGGCCTCCACTGAAAATGGGCTTCTGGCCCAGTAGGACTTTCCTGGTAAACAAATGTAAAATAAATAACTAAAATAAAAATAAATAAATATATTCTGCCTAGAGTAAAGAGGTGGTCATTGCGCTTTAACTTCTTTTTCCCCACTGGCAAAGGAGGTCAGGAATGTGACACTATTTCCCTTTGCATGGAATGCCAATAACATGGATGAAAGCCTTAGTCAAACTGTTTCATGTTTCAGCTTTATATTTTGGCCCAGTATAACCTTCCTGTACAAGTGTCTGTCTACACTATTTATGGAGGATGTCCAGAAAATTCTTGGACACCTTCTCAAACAACCTATGTGCTCAAAAAGAAGCACGACATTCTCTTTATCCAACCACGATATCTAATCTTGAAGAATCTCAGGGAAAAAGGGAAGAAAATTGGCTCCAAAAACAGTTTTTACATGTCTGTACTTCTGTGCAATGACAGGCATTGATGGGCATCTCAGCTGCAAGATAGACAGCAAACTCTAAAAGTATAGGAACTATATTATTATGGTTCCAAAGGCACTTGAAGGTGTGACACATAGCAGTTCTGCTTTCCAGTGTATGCTGTTGAGAATACATGCTGTACAGGGACAACATCTGTATGTAGATGGTCACATATGGCATGACAGGTCTCTCACCCCTAAAATAATAGGCTTACCTCACGTGCAAGGCATGGCACATAGGTGCTCAGGAGTATGCATAGCATCTTGTAGAAATCTTCATTATCTTTACATGTTTCAGGTATCTTCATCATGCAAATTGAGCAATTCAGTAACAATTAATGAGATGAGCCTCAATTAGCATAATCACTGCACCCAGGAGGTGAATCTGCATGAAAACAAGCAGAGAGCCTCATCACACTAAGGAAGAAGCTTTAGAACACATACTTCTAGCTGAGGAGGTGGTTCATTCAGTGCAGATCTTGGTAGAACCAGCTCCCTTCCTTATCTTTGCAAATAATAATTACTGTGCCATTCCCTTTGTACGCTATTTTTACTTGTCTATGGGTATACACTGCCCTGAGTTGCTTTTCCACATAGTGACAATATTTTGCATGTATATATATATATATATATATATATATATATATATATATTTTATATACATATTATATTTTTGTTTTCTCTGCTTTATCAGATCATGGGTATATGTTCACGTTCAACTCTAAAGCTGGGCAGCTCTGTTTTCATGGAATTTAAATGTTTATGAATTGCTCATCCATATTGTTTTGCCTCATTATTATATACAGCAACTCATGATACAGTTATTAGAATACAGCATGGCTAACCACATTATTTGGCTTAGCCACACTATGTACCCAGTCTTTTGAAGTGTTCATACCCTGGACTTGAACAGTTATGTAGATTTACTTAATGAAAGCTTTCTGAATCCATCTCTAAATGCTACTTGTTCTTTTGCAAGTAGTTGAAATAAAGCTGTTAATTTGAAAAAAAAAAAAAAACAACATCTTAAGAAACTGCATTGAAGATGAATTCCTGTAAAGATAGCATGCCAGCCCTCGTCTATATAGCTTGAGAAGCAAAAACTGCATCTGACTCTGAACTTACAAACAGGTATAAGGGCCTTATTTTTTACTTTCTTCAATCCCTACTTCCAGCATTAGTTAACTACTTCCACCACTGATGGTCAGTCATCCTTCTGACTTCCAGCTAAAGTAAGCAATATGGACACTGCCATGTATCTCTTGACAGGTGGGATCACCTCTTCTGGAAGAGATGGCCTTTCAGCATCTCCTAATGAGGTCATCACTTCAAGGGATAAGAGTCTGAAAAAAACATAACATATGGGACCATAGAGGGAATATTTTTTTTTTGTAATGCTAAGGAGGGCTACTTAACTCTGGCAAAGTACTTAATGAAATCACCTGCATTGTCAGCACCAACCCTCTGCTGCCTTACATTTGATATCTAATCACAGAAACACCAATGATATCTATTGCAGAGTGTTGTGACTCTAAGCAACCCCCCAACTAATACCTCAAAGAATGTGAACTGGTAAAAAAGGCCAAGTTCAGTGCCTTTAACACAGATCAAGCACTCAAGCCACTGACTGAAGTGGGGGAAGTCTGATTCATATGTCAGGCCTCCATCCCATGGAGGCACAGTCTCAGGCTAAGGACCTTGCACTAGATGCAAGCATCATCACCATCTTACTATTTACCAATACTAGGGCATAGCAAATTATTTTTTCAGAGCTGCAAAACATTTTAGGTCTCATTGTGACAGGAAAAGCACATGGATGGTTCATCTCAGACTATTTTGAGAATGACTGCCCCAACCTATTTGAGGCTAGTAAGACATAATAAAAGCTTATGGAGTCTTTCCTCCTGAGATGTATGCAAAGTGGAATAAAAAGACTCTACTGATTCAAATCAGCTGATATATGAACACTAGATTTATTTATATCATAATTAGATTGTTGTGGCTGTCAAACCCACATGCCTGGAACAGTGCAAAGATCAGTAGTATGTTTTGCTTTCATCAGTGCTAGTTTTTCATAACTGCACAGGGTTAACCCTTAGCATTGTAGAATACAGGGATGTACAACAACATGCATGTTCTGCAAGATATGAAGTCTGGAACACTATCATTTATCCCCATGATGCAGAGAAAAGGTAAAGGACAGTAGAGAATAATACCAGTGCAATTAACTCCTATCTTGACATATCACTATCAAACTATCTAACAATAACAATAATTTTCCTTTATCAATCAAAATGTTGCCAGGTTTGCATGATGTTATTATTTATCTGTCAAAAGTGAGGTACAAATGTGGCTCATGAAAGAGATGTGGTCTGACTTTCAAAATAGTGACAGCACAAAAAAAATTATAAATAAATAAATATATATATATATATATATATATATATATATATATACATATATATATATATATTTATACATATACATGTCTAAGGCATGTGGCATGGTATCACACCAAAATTAATCAGTGAACTAGTACCCTTAAACTTCTCTCAGCCTTCTCAGTCTTGGTTTCATAGTTACTTAACTGGCTCCCAACAAGCAGTCAAGTGGCAAAATTAACTATCTATCCTACTAATTGTCTCAGTTGGTGTACCACAGGGATCAATCCCTGGTCCACTGCTTTTCACCATCTTTACTAACAAACTCTGCTCTGCCACCCATCTAGCTACCATTGTACAATACGCTGACAACTTTACCCTCATATGTTCAGCTACATCCCTTCCAGAACTCCTAGAAAGAACCCATAAGTCTTTCATAGACATAAAAAACTCTCTCTGACTACCAACTTATACTCAGTCCGAACAAAACAAAGCTAATGCTTTTCTGTAATATCAAAACAAATAACCACTTTCACCCTTTTTTTATGTACTCCTCCAACAAAACCAAGATTGAACCCATTGAATACGATAAACTTCTTGGGGTCACAACTGACAACTGTCTAAAATTTGATAGACACTTAGCACTATCCATCACAAAGGTCCAGATAAAGCTTGGCACACTTTACACCTCCCCCATTTTCACAAATCTCAGAAAATCTGATGCAAACAAAATAGAGGTCTGCTACCATAAAATAGTAAGATTTGCTGTAAACCATCCTTACAGATCACACCACTGCTCTGCTCTTAGTGAAGTAAAATGGATCAAACTACCCAGTCTACTATCCTTGAACCAATTAACTATTGCCCATTCCATCATTTATCAACTTTAAAACTGCCCCGCACACAAAGACTTAATACAACCACACGCTAGCCCCAGAACACAGAGATCTTCGGACAAACTCCTACTAAAAGTCATTAAAGCTAACAATAGCTTCAGGGATTCTATCTTCTCAAATCAGATATCCAAAAAATGGAACTCCATCCCTCAGCACATATGAAACACCACTAATACTTCCAAATTTAAATTACTTCTCAGGAATCACTTTACCAACAATGGCTATGTTCCTGTACTACTCCAGGATGACCTTACACTGCTTTCTGTCTTAGTTCTCCCCAAGTTCCCAGTACTTTCCACTAGCATACTAAACTTAATCACTCAGTTCATATCTCTGCTTTCTTTCTCTGCACTCTAAATCTATTCTTCCCTCATCCAATAGCCCAGGTATTCTTCCTATTCACAATTCCAAAATACTGCCAAACTACCTGTTGATGAGATAAGTCTTGTGGGACTATAACAATATGTTGGAATTGTATAAATATTCTGCTGGATATGTTATATTGCATATGGTTTTATAATGTCTTCTTCTTGTTCTGTAGAAAGTGTCTCATTGAACATTTCACGTGTCATTCATGTTGTACTGTATTTTTCTCCTATGTTATTCCTGTTGTGCTCTATGTTAATTTTTCAAACTGGATCCTTACATATTACTCCATGTTAGTTAATTTATATCACTGTAATTGTTTCTTGTGTTGTAGTGGAGCTTTTCTCCTCAGGCCTCCACTGAAAATAGTCTTCCGGCCCAGTTGGACTTTCCCGGTAAACAAATGTAAAATACATAACTAAAATAAAAATAAATAAATATGTTATACCTAGAGTAAAGAGGTGGTCATTGCGCTTTAACTTCTTTTTCCCACTGGCAAAGGAGGTCAGGAATGTGACACTGTTTCCCTTTGCATGGGATGCCAATAACATGGATGAAAGCCTTAGTCAAACTGTTTCATGTTTCAGCTTTATATTTTGGCCCAGTATAACCTTCCTGTACAAGTATCTGTCTACACTATTTATGGAGGATGTCCAGAAAATTCTTGGACACCTTCTCAAACCACCTATGTGCTCAAAAAGAAGCACATAATTCTCTTTATCCAACCATGATGTCTAATCTTGAAGAATCTCAGGGAAAAAGGGAAGAAAATTGGCTCCAAAAGCAGTTTTTACATGTCTGTACTTCTGTGCAATGACAGACATTGATGGGCATCTCAGCTGCAAGATAGACAGCAAACTCTGAAAGTATAGGAACTATATTATAATGGTTCCAAAGGCACTTGAAGATGTGACACATAGCAGTTCTGCTTTCCAGTGTATGCTGTTGAGAATACATGCTGTACAGGGACAACATCTGTATGTAGATGGTCACATATGGCATGACAATTCCCTCACCCCTAAAATAATAGGCTTACCTCACGTGCAAGGCATGGCACATAGGTGCTCAGGAGTATGCATAGCATCTTGTAGAAATCTTCATTATCTTTACATGTTTCAGGTATCTTCATCATGCAAATTGAGCAATTCAGAAACAATTAATGAGATGAGCCTCAATTAGCATAATCACTGCACCCAGGAGGTGAATCTGCATGAAGACAAGCAGAGAACCTCATCACACTAAGGAAGAAGCTTTAGAGCACATACTTCTAGCTGAGGAGGTGGTTCATTCAGTGCAGATCTTGGTTGAACCAGCTCCCTTCCTTATCTTTGCAAATATTAATTACTGTGCCATTCCCCTTGTACACTGTTATTTTACTTGTCTATGGGTATACATAGCCCTGAATATATATGTATATATATATATATATATATATATATATATATATATATATATATATATATATATATATATATATCAGTCAACTTCTAAATTTCGAAGTTTCAAACTTCGAATTTCTTATGTCAGGACCATAAGATCGATGTTTTGAAACTTTGAAATGTAAATTAAAAAAACAACTTTTTTTATATTTTTCACAGGGGGGAGCCCCCCATGAATCCCCACACCCCCTGCTTATTAAACATCCTAACTCCAAGATCACACTATGACAAGGAAAATGGTAAAATAACATTCTGCACTCAATGTCGATCTCTATTTAAATGGTTCGAAGTTTCAAAACTTTGATCTTATGGTCTTGACAATAACAAATTCAAAGTTTTGAAACTTTGAAATTTAAAACTAGACCCATAAATACACACACACACACACACACACACACACACACACACACACACACACACACACACACACACACACACACACACACACACACACACACACACACACATTTTCAAGTATGGAAAAGATGGAAAAAGTGGCCAAGTGGTCTTAGAAATTTTCAAGGTGTCATCTGAGACTTTCTGGAATAGACTGCCCATACATGTCAAGCAGAGCGCCTCTTTGGCCCTCTTCAAAAGGAACCTTGATGATTGGATGGGAGAAAGGAAATTCACCCTGGGGATCATGTCAGTCGCCCTGCTAGACAGGGGTCCAGGGAAGTAAATAGTGTGGGAAGAAATAGCCAGGGAATTGTTATGGCTAGGCCTGTATGGGCCCTAGGGCCGATAGCCTATTACCAACCTATGAACCTATGAACCTATAACATATCATCCTCTTTTTTTTAAATGCTGTTAGGTATGGAAGAAGATGTAACTGATCACAAAACTCATCAGACAGCCAGCATCATCAAATAAATTAGGTACATTTTCAGCTAGTGGGAATTAAAAAAACATGGACGTCTCAAAAGAAAAACTTAAAGGCCGAGAAATTGAAACTAATAAACTGCATGAAAAAAGTATTACATAGCATAATAGTTGATTTTGAGCATAGATCCAGAAGGCAGACTATAAACAGTATTTGGAATATCTGAAAAGGGACGAGATGATATGCTACTGGCTTTTGCAAAATATTATGTCAAGAATAATAGTAATAACAATTCAGGATTGAAAACAACCCGACCATTGAAAGGTACCAATACCAGCAGCAGCCCAATAATTCCACCAACCAATTGTTCAGTCCAAAAGTAGGTTTAATAGAACCACATAAAAACAATGGTGAAAACTGGATAAAATACACAAGAAAAAATGCTGTATAGTAACAATTCAGGATTAGTTACTTTCACCATGGCTTTTAAGTTATTTCTTGCATGATTGTCTGAATTGCCATGGAATATATACAAAAATGTCCCTGGGAGACATACTAGTGTTTTAGTTATATGGTTTCTGAATGCCCATGTCTTTTTATTTTTGTTTTTAAATTGTTTATTACTCATTAAGGCCAGTAAAGCCAGACTTCACTATCTGTTGATACGCACCATTTTGCTCTTTTTCTGAACTCAGCAGTACATCATAAATGGATTGTTTATCCATACATTACAAATACAGAGCTTAAAAACAAGACTGATGTCTATAACGTTAGGAAGAATACATTAATTTAATATAAAATAGAAAATATTGTGTCCCCACACTCCCTGATAATTATATACACCAACTTCAGGATCATACAACAGTGGGAAAAGGGCAAATTCCCATTTTTAATATTTTGTGTTTTCAGCATTTCATAATACAATATTCTGTGTTTTATATGAAATTAATGTATTCCCATTATGGTGACTGCAAATTATCCCAAGGAAAATTCACACCAAAGCATAAAAAAGTCACACAGACAAACCATTTAGTGAAAACTACAAGACAGACCCAACTTTCTTATTTTTTTTATTCCATTCATTCCTCCTACCATGGAGACTGTTGTTAACATTCGTATGAGGATTGCATGAAACAAGCAGCTGCCTGAAAGATGAGGTTTTTACAGTCGGCTGAATTCAATTCCAAAGCTTAAAGAAATTATCAGCAGGAGAACTTCCAGGAAATGCTAGTAGCCTTTCATCCCATAAGTTTTAAGTGTTTAAGTGTGTCTATTTAGACATGTATATGTCAATGATTATTATGGTCCCTATGATCAATTACTTAATCTTTTGTCTATTAACTATGTTCTCTATGTTTTTCATAATGCAGAATAAGTAAAAGCTTTGTGGCTAATTTCTATCTTTTTCAATTCCCTGCTATAAAAAATGCATTTGCGCGGTTTTGCTTGCCGGGCAGTGCCGGTTAGCTAGGGTTAAACTATTCCCGGCTCCACGAAGTCTACTCTTGAATTTTTCCCTTGTAACTAGACAAACTTTCAACTTAAGCACTCAAACCATTCATTTCACAGCCCAGCACTTGCTCAAAACTCATAGCAAGCCCCAATGAATCCTAACACTGGACCCCCCCCCTATACTGTCCAGAAGGAAAAGACTCTCTGTTTATCGCTACCAGCCAATCAGTAAAACAGCTCATTTTACCTATTCAGGCATGTTCAAAGGGAAGTTTCAGGTGTACTTTCCAGTCCAGATGGTGAATCTGGGCATTTTGAGGCAATGTTACAACTACCTCATATACACAAACAACCCTCTCCTCCTACCACCAAACACTAATATATGCGAGGGATGCAATTATACAGCCAAACTGGAGGCAAAGCTCTCTCAACCCAAGACTGGAACTGACAGTCAAGAGGAGAAGGGCATTACTTGCAACACACCACCAGTCTCACATAGACCTATTAAACCAACACCAGCAAATAACACATATAAATACATGAAAACATACTCAGAGGCTCTAAATAAAAATCTGCAAAAGCAACAGAGACCTCCAAAGCAGATATCCAAGCAACCTCCACACCCCATCACAAACCATGAAACACATGCTTCACATAATCAGTGTGCCACACATTCACAGCCCTTAAGGCAAAATAACATACCCAACACACTAGTAATAGGCGACTCTATAGTCAGGCACACTGATGTCCCACTAACTAGGCTGGACAAGAAGAAGGTTACAGTTAGCTGCCTGTCAAGTGCCAGGATCCGTCACATAACACAAGCACTCAGGTCACTCCAGAACAAGTACAAATACGCTTCTGTCATTGTCCATGTTGGTGTGAATGACCTGAGATGTACCTCCCTGGACTACATGAAAAGAGACATGGAAGAGCTCTCTGATCACATAGCTCAGGCTGGTATGACCCTGACCATGAGAAGCATCCTGCCCTCACCAAGAATGATGCCACAGTATAAAGAAAAAATGATCAATTTCAACAATTGGCTAAGTTTCTGGTGTCATTCAAAGGGGATCCAGTATCTGTCCACCTGGGATGATATGTTCGACAAGCCACATTGCTTTGCAAGAGATGGCTTGCACCTGTTACCCTTAAGCTTTCAAATACTGGCCACGGCTTTTGCCGCCCCCATAGTGCCTTTTTTAGGCAAGGCTCAAAAGACAAACCCATCACCATAAATAGCACAAGTAACCATAATCTGAGGGTAATGCTACTCAACGCCAGAAGTCTAAACCTCAAAATGCATGCACTCGAAGCACTCCTCGGTATGGAGAACATTGATATCTGTGCAGTAACAGAAACCTGGTTTAAGGCTTCAGAGAGCACCCCAGCACTACCAGGCTATAACCCATACCATACTTTTCGGCCACAGAACCCGGACTGAAATACAAAAGGTGGGGGTGTATCCATATATATCAAGGATACCCACACCTCCAGGTTAGTGGCACAGCATGATGCCTCAGAAATCATCCATGTGCAACAAACAATGGGCAAAACTGCAATTCAAATTGTAGCTTGCTACAGATCAACCACCATGACCCAGGACCCCCATTCCACATTTCTGGAGACACTGGAAAATATGAAGGTTCTACCAAACACCCTAATATTGGGTGATTTCAAATACCCAAACATTAAGTGGGAGAACTACTCAAGTACTAACTCCCTTGCCCAATGCTTCCTAGAATTTATAAACTCGAATGCCCTGGATCCACAACATATTGGACCTGGTCATCACCAACATGGGCAACCAGTGTTCCACAAAAGAGGTCAACCCCTTGTTGGTTAGATCAGACCATAGACTAATCACTCTGGATATCTACATTCCACCCCCACACCCAATCATGGAAACCACCGTGAAAACTTTTCAAAAGCAAACTTCACATTACCTAAGACTGAGGTGGAAAGGTTCACAGCCTCCATGCTGAAGGACAATGCTGTCCAAGCTGCTGAATCCCTTACAAAGGCACTCTATGAGCACCTGCAAGAATGCATGGATCGTGCTATCACAAGCAAAACCAAGACTCACTCCTCCAAGAAAAGGAAATGAGTCTGGTGGACCCCTGCCATAAACAAGCTATACAGTAGAAGGAGGAAACTAGTACAGGAAAGAGTAAAATCCCAACAAGGAAAGACATCCCTGATCAGTATCAGCAAGAAACTACGATCCCTCATAAAATCATCCAAGGCTAGCTTCAAAAGAAAAATTGCCAAGGACTCCAAAGATAACCATAAAGCATTCTTCAGCTATGTCAAGAACCTAAGTGGAAACTCTCAGATCTGCTCTGAGTTAGTGCCGAATGGCACAAAATGCACTGAACCGACTGATATTGCCAACATTCTGGCAGACAGGTTTAGTGCAAACTTCACCCCCTCTCACCCCCTAAAGGGCCCATAACCATACCAGAAAAATGTAGAGCCCCAGTAATCACTGATACACAGGTACACAGGTAAAAACAGCCCTATCCAAAGCCAAAAACACAACTTTAATGGACCGGACAGTTTCCCAGGCTGTGTCTTACATGAGCTCCAAAATGAACTAACCCCTCACCTAAACACACTGTTCAAACTCAGCCTCTCTACAGGCTACATACCCATAGAGTGGCACACAGCAACAGCTATCCCACTCCACAAAGGTGGAGCCACAACAGACCGTGGGAACTATTGCCCTATAAGCCTGACTAGCCTGGTCTGCAAGGCTATGGAGCACATCATCATGGAACTCATTAACAGAGACATTGGGAACCTCCAAACATTGGACCCTACCCAGTTTGGCTTTGTTAAGGGCAGATCATGCCTCCTAAACCTGGTGGACTTCTTTGAGACAGTTACCAAGGCTTTAGACAAGGGAAAGGAGGTCCACACAGCCTACCTACACCTCGCAAAGGCTTTTGACACCATTCCCCATTCAGGTATTATAAACAAGCTCACCAACCTGAGCATAAACCCCAATATCATGAGATGGGTTGCCAGTTGGCTCATGGATAGAACTCACACAGTGAGAGATGCAGGGTCTAGATCTGACTCAAAACTAGTTACAAGTGGTGTCCCCCAGGGGTCAGTCCTGAGACCCCTCCTGTTTGGTATATACTTCTCAGAGGTGCAGGCAAGCACAGGAGGACTATGGCTGACCAAGTTCACAGACGGCTGCAAACTGGGGGCCATAATTGATTCTCCAGCTAATACAGACATCCTCCAGAAGGATCTCACTGAGATGGATAGCTGGTGTCAAAATCATGGCCTCAAGCTAAATGCCAAAAAGTGTATAGTCATCCCCTTTGGAAAAAACAAATTACCCGTGAACTACCACATATGTGGTAGTCTCCTAAATACACAAAATGTAATAAGGGATCTGGGGACCCAAGTAGATAGTAATCTCTCCTTTGATAATCATATTGCCAAGGTGGTTAGAAAATCTTTCTATGCGGCCCACCTAATCACAAAAGGGTTTGCATCTAGAACAAAAGAAGTTATTGTGCCCCTCTACTCATCACTCATCAGACCCATCATAGAGTACAACGCCCCATTTGGGATTTACCTTACAAGACACCTGCAACAGCTGGAAAGACCACAGAAGAGGATTACTGGCCTCAAACTGAAGAAATGCCAGCTGTACTCAGTTACATACCACTTACTCAGAGGTGATCTCTGCCTGACATACAAGGCCATGTCCAACCCAGAATTGATGGACATGCTCCACCTAAAAAAAAAAAACAAATCCCCGAGAGCCACATGCTCTAGGGATCTAAACCTAACCACAATGATAAATAGGACATGCTGGAGGGATAGATTCCTGTCCCAGAGACTCACCATGCTTTGGAACAGGATTCCAATCTACATTATGCAGTGCCCCTCACTAACACTCTTCAAGAGAAACCATGACAAGTGGATAGGAAACAGAAAATTTACCCCGGGGATCACTGCAGTAGCTCTGCTGGACAGATGCACAGGAAACTAATGGCTCTGCTGGACAGAGGCACAGGAAACTAATGGCTCTGCTGGACAGAGGCACAGGGAACTAATCTAAGGGAGCTGCAAAAGCCAACACATTCTAGCTAGGCTTATAGATGCCCTCGGGCAGATAGCCTAGTACTTACCTATGAAGCTATGAGCCTAAAATGTGGAAAACACAGCAGAGGATTACACTAATTTGGTGCCCTGCTATCAGATTTCCTTGTGGCATATTAATAAATTATTATTAGGCCTATGCTGGAAAATCCTCCACTACAATAAATTATGCAGTGGAGTTTCCCACATTTGGGTAAATCACAGGGGTCAACCCAAATGAAGTGTGCAAGGGAAGAGCCTCTCCCTAGGGGAAACCACCTTTGTGATCATGGTATTCCCCCTGCCAGGTAAGTAATCTGGATGGCGCAGTAGTGCATCAGTTGCATTGTCATCTCACAGCAAGAGGTTGTCCAGTTTGATTCTTGGCTGGGGTGCCTTCTGTGCTGAGTCTGCATGTCCTCCCTGTGTCTGTGTGGGTTTCCTCTGGTTGCTCCATTTTCCTCCCACATTACAAAGACATGCATCAAGAGCATTTCTCCTCGAGCCTCCGCTGAAAATTTGCTTCGTTCCAAGTCAGACTTTCCTGGTAAACATATGTTAAATAAATAAATATTGTTGAACCTGGTTATGTTTAAACATATTAATAATACTTGATTCAATATGCTGAATTTATTTTTGATGTTTGTCTTCAGAAGTACAGAACAGACATTAATAACACAAGACAAGTGTACCACATTGTATACTCCTACTATGAGTGAAGGTGTTTGGGGCTCATTAAGAAATCAGTATTATAAGAACTGCTGGTGTACACTCGGCAATGCTTAAGAAATCAGCAGAACTTTCATATGAGTCACTATGACATCAGTTTAATTAATGAAAATATAACATGGAGATCTCTTTCTTTTTCCTGTCTGAATGACCCCATTGACGTTGTTTCATACAGGCTATGGAATGAAGGAAGAAATGTACTTTCGGTGGGTCAAAGTAGACCCATATATATATATATATATATATATATATATATATATATATATATATATATATATATATATATATAAATATATATATATATATATCTACACATATATGCTAACTGAAGAGTATAAAGGAAGTAAATGCCTTTTAATTTTTGTTAACTGAGTTTACAACAGAAGCAGAGCATCATTAATATTTCCTGCAGACATAACAAATTCTTGAGTTGTTTAGATTTTGTTTGGGCATGTCAGTTCTACTGTTATGCAAGATACCTTGAGTTATTTTTTGAATATATATTATATGTTAAGAACCTACTATCAGGATTACAGTTACTAAACAGTTTGCTCTGATTTATTACCTAAGCTTAATCAGTATAATTAGATGTTAGACAGAGAATTTTAAGCATAACATGTTGGATTATTAACATCTAACTTGAATGGTACAGTGATGCAACCATTAGCATAAATGCCTCACAGCTCTTGGTTCATCAAATCATTCTCCCCTGAGGTGCCATTTATACAGAATATGTACATCCTCTCTATGCCTGTATAAGTTTTCTTTGGGTATTCTGTTTTTACCCTCACATTCCAAAGACATACCCCTGAATTCAGCAAACTCTGCACGGAGTGCAGGAATAGTGCAAGAGCTGCTGCACGCAATATGGCTGATGACCAATCCAGGGGACGAGCTCCCGGGATGATCACTAATACTCCTACACTATTCCTGCATGGACACCACTACTATATGCTAATTACCCCATTTGCTGGTGAAAAGTATGCAAATGAGGTGAATTAGTGATCCAGGAAGCAGGCAGGCGTCTGTACAGGAATAGTGTAACCTGCAGAAATGTATTCGGTTACTAGCCGAATACATTTCTGCAAATTACAAAACCGAGGCATGACAGCTCCAAAGAAAGCATGTATTCAATATAGTAGGCATGCCAATGGCCAAATATATGGCCATTTGCATAAGAAATAGTTGCAAAATTCTAAAAAATAACTTTTTTTTTTTGGCCGATTTCGGACATTTAAGCATAGGGCAACGGTGCACAAATGGGATAGGCCCGCAGATAAGAAAAAAAAGTTGGAAATAAGCTTTTAAACCCAAATCAGCCTTTTGCCATAATAGTCAATGGCATGCATAAGACAAAAATACCAGGGAATAGTGATTGCTAAGGGGGAAGGCTCAGTGTGAGTGTGGCAACTATGATTTAGCATTCTGTTTTATGCAAATGAGGGGACTGATACTGAATCACAGATTTCCTCTCAGTATTAGCTCTCAACCAACCATGTAGGTGCAGCAACACCATTGTATAATTATAAGAGGTAGATGACCTCATAAGGGGGAGTGTCATGCATGCTGTAAGCTTATTGGAGCTCTGTGGCCTGTGCTTGCCCTTAGCTAAGCACAGCTAAGGAAAGTGGTGTGTCTGAGGCTGCCTAGCAGTGTTTACATTGCCTAAATGGGTGTGCACGCTGCACACTGAGTTTTAAACAAAAAAAAAAAAAAAAAAACAGGAAATAACAGCTTTGTTCACATCTGAGCACTGGGTATGCACACCACACCTCTGAGCTTAAACGGGAAGGCAATTGGAAGGGAAAATATCAGTAGGAAGGCAATCAATCATAGCTGGCAGGTGAAATGTATCACAATCAGCCAATTATACATGGAGCAGCCTAGCACACTAGTGTAAACTATGCAAACACTTTCCAGTCTGGTTTTTCCCACAATCTCTACATCACTGGTGTACACAGACAGGGAATTTTACCTGACAAACCTAACAAAATGTTAGGGGCTGCTGTACAGACCCAGGGTAACCTACCAGGGGCTACATGAGCTGAAGATAGTGGAGTGCTATAGGGTAGACAGGGACATTTTACAGCAAATTGTTGAGCTGTGACGGCCACGCCTCACACACAGAACCAACAGAGGGGAACCCATCAGAGTGGATACCAAGGTATGTGTAGGCTTAAGAATACTAGCCACAGGTACCTCACAAAGGGCAACTGGGGATATTATTGGGATCTCACAGACATCAGCATCCAGCGTACTCCACCAGTTCCTGGATGCCATGTCAGCACATGCCAGAAAACACATATATTTCCTCAACACCCATGAGGTGTTAACAGCAATATGTGTCTCTTCCACCAAATAGCAGAATACCCTGAGGTAGTGGGTGCTATAGACTGCAGCACATACACATCAAAGCATCGCCTGGTGAGCAAGGTAGGGTCTACATAAACTGCAAGGGCTTTCCCTTCATCAACTGCCAGGTCATGTGCGATGCCCAGGGCATTATTTCGAATGTGTGTTTGCTGGCAGCCCTGGAAGCTATCATGACTCCCACATCTGGCATATGACACAGCTGTACCAGTTATTTGCCAATGGGGACATCCCATATGGCCACCTAGTGGGGGATGCTGGTTATGCACTGGAGCAGTCGCTGATGAAACCAGTCAGAAAGGCACACAGACCCGAACAAGAACTCCATAATGAGGCACATGCACAAACCAGAATCATAGCAGAGCATGTGTTTGGAATGCTCAATTCACGGTTCTTCTGCCTGGACATATCTGGTGGAGCCTTGCAGTACTCTCCAGCTACATGTACACAAATGTTCATAGTATGTGCCATGCTACACAATATGATCCTGTGGAAACAGCTCCAGTAGGAACAGCATGGGGCAAGGCCACACAGACCCCCACCATTGCCAAGGCCATCACAGCCGCAGAGGGACTCGGAGGAGGAACAACCTGAGCCTGCCCATGTAGGCAGAAGGAGGCATGCCCAGTATGCCCAGGCTTTGGCAAAAAGGCAATGCATAGCACATGTACTGACACGGTAGGGACCCAAGGAATGACGCCTCTCTCTGACTCGCACATACAGTAAAAGGGATGCCAAACATGACACTACCCATGCTTTACCATGTATAAGGAGTGTACTATGTGCATCCAACATAGTCAGCCCTCTAGCACTGTCCTCAGTACTGGCACAGCCACAAGGTAAGTCACTCTTCCTATCAATTGCTGAATGGAGTAGTATGTTCTGATAGTTGTATCTATGGAATGGATATGAGCATGCAAGTTAATTGGTTGGCTGAATGAGATGGCAGCAGATAGTAGACACCTATATGGGCAGCATGAAATCCATAACAAATACTGGTGTCAGCACACTAGGCAGTACTAGACAAGATGACAAATCCCACTGCAGTACATGTGGTGGCCCAAATGTGCATCCATAGGACACACACATGCATGTCAGTGAGACTCACATACCCAACACCAGCCTCAGCTAGCAGGACAGTTGCAGATGACCATAAAGAAAGGCTGGGCTTAGGCCTCCAATTAATGGCAATGGTGAAGAGCCCCCCTCCGGACCTATGCAGGCAGACTGCAGCAGGTCTGGCAGTTGTATGTTAATTCTGAAGGGTAAGAAGTCTGAAACTGAAATGTAGGTCAATAAAACCTAAGATCTGTACTCTACTGATATGCCTCCAGTCTGCATGATAGGTCAGAATACAAAATGAAATGGAAGCCAACAGAGTACCAGAAATACCAGTGCAGTCATAGCAATTGTGCCCCCCCCCCCACAATCCTATGTAGAAATGCAGTAACATGTACGTGTGGGTTTAAAAACAGTGGAGCACAGATTACCTGACCTGGCCCAATCTACAGGATAGATTGTTGCATGTGTACAATATGCAGGGGTCCGTGTGTTAGGTTGTTGTGTGTTCAATATTGTCTGGAAGTGGTCAGCATGTAGGCATGGAGGGTTGTGTCTCAGTGGCCTATGGCCAGTACTGTTGATGACAGGGCCATGTTCTGACAACTGCAGTGCCAACCACAATGCTTCTCAGCAATACCCATGTCAGCAGTCATCCATATTCACTGTCCAGATGTCACTATCTGTCACCGTCTGAAAGATAGAAATGCCATGAATGCGGGCCCAGATATACACACAGTACACAGATAGAAGTACCCTAGACAGAGTACATAAAATGTAACTGTCAACTGCACGCACCTTTGGAATTGTACATACAGGTTAGCAGCACATTAGTTGTCTGTGTAGTATGGTATACTGATGTAGTCTGGCCAATCAGTGAAAGACCACAAAAGGCACAGTTATGAAGTAATGAGAGACTGCCTATGTCCCTGCACAAGGCAGCATAAGGGGAATGTCACATGTATATCTGTGAGTCAGCTGCAAGAAGCTTCCATATCACACATGCACTCAGCTCGCCCCACCATCAGCCACAGGTTTATCACAGGTCATATCCTTGCTGTTGGAAATGAGCACAGTATGACCCCCACTTCTCTATGGGAATACCCACAGAATGCATCAAGCTGAAGAGGTGTCCCATGCAGGTGTGTCCCTAGCTGTAAGCAGCACCCTGCCAGCATCCAGACCATTGGATTAATATGGACAGGAACTATTGCCATTAACACCTCACACACTTACCCTGTCACCCCAGGGAATCCAGTGGCTCACAGCCTGGGAATGTAAGAGTGACAGAATGCACTGGCCTGCTACAGATGGCCTGCATCACTACCAATGGCCTACAGTCCTCTGTCAAAGGCCTGTGCCTTACCTGTAGTGCCAATGCATGTTATCTCATGGGGTCCCAACTAACAACATAATACAGTCAACAGAACACAAATACAAGGCCATGTTGACAAATCCCAGGAGCATGCCCACCATGTCCTACTGCATGAACTGTGGACCAACCCCTAAATACCGTTGGGATGAAGGGACAACTATAGGGCTACTTCTCAGATATCACTAGCATAATGTTAGGAAAAGAATAGAATAACAGAGTGGGAGTGTAGAAGCATGGACATCATGGAGTGTGTGAAGTCTGAAACTATGATGTGTGCCCATACTACTCCTGCCTGCAAACCCAGTGATGGGTGGCTACAAACCTGCTCATAAACCACAATGTGAAGGAGAACTGACCAGATACATGAACCCTGCCTCTGGGTAACCTGGGTGAATCTGTACAGCTGAGAGGTATGGCCACAGCAGGATATGGCCATTCTGTTACGTCGATATATGTACAAGAATGGGATCCTCAGCCACCATAGTATCAAGGTGCTGGACCATCTACACAGACCCATCAGCAAGTATCTGCAGCTACCCCTCCAGAATGGCATGAGTGTGCAAGAATATGTAGGCTGCAGACCATAATACTGGACACAGCTTCATTCATCTTGTATTTCCCAGGAAATAACTGTGAGAAAATAAGTATATCTGTCAGTAGTTGATGGTATACTGATGTAGTCTGGTCAATCAGTGAAAGACCACAAAAGGCACAGTTATGAAGTAATGAGAGATTGCCTATGTCCCTGCACAAGGCAGCATAAGGGGAATGTCACATGTATATCTGTGATTCAGCTGCAAGATGACTGTGGCTTACCAAGTTCACAGATGACTGCAAACTGGGCGCCATAATCGACTCTCCAGCCGACACAAGCATCCTCCAAAAGGGCCTCATAGAAACAGACAACTGGTGCCAGAGCCATGGCCTCAAGCTAAATGCCAAAAAGTGTATAGTCATCCCCTTTGGCAAAAACAAAGTGCCCACAAATTACCACATAGGTGGTAATCCATTAAGTACAACAGAAGTAATTAGGGACCTGGGCACCCAGGTTGATAGCAATCTTTCATTTGACAACCACGTGGCCAAAGTGGTTAGAAAAACATTTTATATAGCCCACCTAATCATGAAGGGATTCACATCTAGATCAGGGAAGGTCATCGTGCCTCTTTACTCATCCCTCATCAGGCCCATAATTGAGTACAATACCCCTTTTGGGATGTACCTTACCAGACACCTGCAGCAACTGGAAAGACCCCAAAAGTACCTCACCAAGAGGATCAAAGGGCTCAAACAGATGACATATGCTGCCCGGTTAAAGAAACTCCAGCTCTACTAAGTGGCATACCGCCTGCTCAGAGGCGATCTGTGCCTGACGTATAAAGCCATGTCCAACCCGGAATTAATGGACATGCTGCACATCAGAAAATCCAAATCCCATCGAGCTATGCGCTCGAGAGACTTGAACCTCAGCACTGAAATAAATAGGACATGTTGGAGGGACAGATTCATAACCCAGAGGCTCCCTTCACTCTGGAATAAAATGCCAGTCCAGGTTAGGCAGAGTCCCTCATTGACTCTCTTCAAGAGGAATCTTGATGAGTGGATGGGAGATTGTAGGTTTACCCCGGGTATCACTTCTGTGTCAATGTTAGACAGAGGCACAGTATACTAACCTCAAAAAAGGGCATAGCAAAATTAATTTAAAATGGGTGGCGAAAGCCAAACACACTCTGGCTAGGCTTATAAATGCCCTAGGGCAGATAGCCTAGTATGAACCTATGAACCTATGACATAATATATCACAGTGTAAAACAGTACATACATCTGAATATCTCTGCTAACACCAACCATGTAACACAAGTAGCACAGACACAATAGTTACAGTATCCCACTATCTGTCGCCCATTGTGACTCCATATTGTCAACCTATCTACAGATATCCTGCAGAACCAGGTTGCTAACTGTAGGTGTAGAAGACCAAACCCTGGATTGGAGTGCAACCTACCTGGAATGGAGTCACACACTCAGTGCAGAAGGTCATACTGGGCATGCTCCTGCACTTTAAGAAATGAAGCCCATGTCTGACAACACAGTGGACTATACATATCTGTCAGTCACAGATGTCTGTGCACACACACCACATTGTACATCATTCATGCTTTGCACACACATTGGATAGGAATACTCACACATATCTAAGGCCAACACACTATAATATGTCAAACATACACACACAGAGATGTGGAGGAGAGAAAAATAGACAGTGACAGAGGGATTTCCATCATGAGGCCTGTCACACCCATCACACATCCAATTGGCCGATATCACATGATCTGCTGATGTCAATCACTGTAAACATTGCTTTTGGTAGCCCTCAGCCCTATAGTGTCTGTGATGCTTGTGATAACTGTGTAACACGATGGTACAAATTAGTATTCATCTACCATTTGTATACCCAGTCCTGTCAAATGTAAAGTTGTGTGTGACTGAGTGTGTGTGTGTGTTTGTGTGTGTGTGTGTGTGTGTGTGTGTGTGTGTGTGTGTGTGTGTGTGTGTGTGTGTGTGTGTGTGTCTGTGTGTGTGTTTCCAGAAGAATGGTTTATGGCCCATTCACATACACTGCTCTTCCCATTGCCCATGTTAGCACTCCTGCTGATGTCAGTCACCTTGAAATAACCCTTTGGCCAAATCTCAGCCCTATAAGTTGCATGTCACTTGCGATACATGTGTAATACTGTAGTGTTAGGTAGGCGGTCTAATCCCAGATATAGCAACTATGAAACTCTGTGTGTGTGTGTGTGTGTGTGTGTGTGTGTGTGTGTGTGTGTGTGTGTGTGTGTGTGTGTGCTGATGAATGATTTTGAGACCATGCACAGTCACTACACCTCCCTTTGCCTTACTTTAGCATGCCTAGTGATGTCAGTCACCTTGGAATAACCCATTGGACAAATGCCAGCCCATAGGCAGCTACGTGGCACTTGCGATAACTGTGTAATGCTATAGTGCAACATACTGTTTAGGTAGGAGTTCTAATTCCAGATATAGCAACTGTGAAACTGTGTGTGTATGTGTGAGAGAGTGTGTGTGTCTTTGATAATACCTGATTTTATGGACATTGACACTTACTACTCTCTCCTTACCCCTCCTTTAGCTCTGCTGATGTTAATCACTTTCAAAGATACCTGTGGAGAGCTCTCCAACATATAAGCTCCATGGCATGTGAGATAACGGTGTAATACTACAGTGTAGCATACCAGTTAAGTAAGAGTTCTAATCCCAGACATAGCAACTGTGTGTGTTTGTGTGAGAGTGTGTGTGTGTGTGTGTGTCTTTGATAATACCTGATTATATGGACATTGACACTTACTACTCTCCCCTTACCCCTCCTTTAGCACTGTTGCTGATGTTAGTCACCTTCAAAGATACCTGGGGAGAGCTCTCCAGCATTTAAGCTCTGCAATAACTGTGTAATACTATAGTGCAGTATACTAGTTAGGTAGGAGTTCTAATCCCAGACATGGAAACTGTGTGTGTTTGTGTGAGAGAGTGTGCATGTCTTTAATGATCCCTGATTTTATAGACATTGACACTTACTACTCTCCCTTTAACCCTCCTTTAGCACTGCTGCTGATGTTAGTCATCTTCAAAGATACCCTGGCACATCTCTTCAACATGTAAGCTCCATGGCACGAGACATAAATGCGAAACAATGTACTAGCAGTAACTACATAGGTATGGGTTTGAATCTCAAAAGTGGCAAGTGCTTATGTGTGTATGTATGTCTGCACCTCAAATATTTTGGCTCCATTTACACCCAGTACACATCTCAGAGCCTGACTTTAGCAGTCCTGCAGATATCATCCACCTTAGAAGTACCTGTTGCCAACCCTAAACCATGTAAGGTCAGTGGTGCATGTGGTAAATGCATAATATAATGATCTGTAAAGATTGGTAGATAGAGGTTTGAACCTCACCCCAGGCAAATATAAATGTGTGTGTAGGATAAAATTATTTTTGGGATCTCTCACCCACTACATAACTCAATGCCAGTATTTACAAGGGCTGGTGATGTTCCTCACCTTAGAAATACCTTGGGACAGCATCCATCCTATAAACTCCGTGGCATGTGCAATAAATGCGGTGCACTATAGTAGCAATACATAATTAGGTAGGGGTTTGAATCTCAGTATTGGTAAGTTTGTGTGTCTGTCAGTATCCTTTGTGGAGGTTGCTGTGATTGTGTAATAACAGGATCCATTGTGGGGTGGGTTTTGCTAAATTATTATGTTGAGGACCTAGTATATGTCACAATGTCCACCTTACAAGGACAACAGATGTCAAACACCGGAGACGTTGGTGTAGACAGTCCATAGCCCTACATGTAACATTATGGATTACTGAACAATATGGGCAACCCTTCTATTACTCAGAGAACACCCTTCACCCACGTCTTATACACAAACACACTCGGCTAGGCAAGAACCACTATATTGGTAGTTCCCTGCATATTGCCTCACAGATAGTAACCACGGTGTGATTGCAGTGGACTACATGCTACTTTTCCCACTCCTGAATGCTACCATTCAGATACGGGATCCATTTTGTGGTTTGTAAGATGGGTGCAAGCCATGGCTGCATCTGTTGCAGGTGAGTGGGCAAATATCATGGATGCAAGTGAGTGGGCAAATGTCATGGACATACTTCTTGGACAGCAGACCATTACTTGGTGTGACATTGAGGCCCTGTACTTGATGGAAGATGTGTACTCAAGAAGAGTGAATGCTGTCAGTACCTCACAAGCTGCTTCCACAATTTGTTATTTGGAGTGTATGCGCACATATCCTTCCAGTGTTTGTTAAGGTATGTATTCCCATATTTGTTGTCCTAACATAGGATTCCATGATACTACACATTCATTGCTCATGTTAGGATCACATTACAGGTTGCAAAAGGTGTGCAATGTGGTATTGTGATTTGCCGTTGCTTAGATCAGGAACAGTTGCCATTGTGATAGTGGTGTATACACTGTCGTAGCCACTGTATAAGGGTAATGTTTCAAACATGTCCCTACTGTAGGCCATTTGTCCCACCATTATGTTCATCTCTGTCCACACATCTTGCACTGATAGGTTGTTAGGTATACTGCAGGACTCTTACATACCCTTCAGATATGCCACCATGGTGATCACTGTGATGCAGTGCAGTTAACAGCAACATTAAGTGAACATGTACAGCATACATTATGGGTAGGGGTGTTAAATGTGTGCATGGCAAATAGCATGGCCATAATATGGCCAGTGTATTGGCAAACCTGAACAAAACAACTCCATACTCACCAGCTACAGGGTGCTGCCCCAGTTGTATACCAGAGGGACCTAAATAGTTGTGTGAGAGATGTAATGTCAGTAGCCACACCTGCGGCATTGGTACAGGGTGGGAGCAGCATTGCAGCAGATCAACAGTACAAACCCACAATACTAGAGATTATGCACATCTGTTCATTACTACACTGCCGCAACAGACTATTTTATCTGACATATGCATGTAGATACTTTACAGATGAAAATGGATAAGCAACAGTGGTCTACTAATGTGCCCTGGGGCCTTACCTGTATGTGCCTTGCCCATTGTTTTGGTGGCACCCACCTCCACAATGCTGTCTTCAGCTTGCTGGCTTGGCTGGTGAACGGGTGCCCCAAGGCTGGCAAGGAGCTCCTCAGCATGTGTCAGTGAGGGCGGGATGGCTTGACCCCCTACCTGTGGCTAGCTGG
Organism: Protopterus annectens; assembly: GCF_019279795.1. Taxonomy (NCBI): domain Eukaryota; kingdom Metazoa; phylum Chordata; order Ceratodontiformes; family Protopteridae; genus Protopterus; species Protopterus annectens. The sequence continues at coordinate 1,389,632,168 of NC_056733.1, read as the reverse complement.
TCCCTCTAAACTGCAGTGGCACACTGATGGGTGTGGCAGATCAGATCTGTGCAACAATGCCGCATCTGCTCATAATTGCAGTTATGCAGGCCCACATCGTTTAACCTGTGAATGAGCTCGTTCCACAGGGCAGTCCTCTCCTGCAGATCCTGGGCCCTGGGCCTGAAGAGGATGGCATGATGAACTATGAGGAACTGGATTATTGCATCATTTTCCAGGGGTGTGTATGTGGGCAGCCATTCCCGGGACATTGTACCTGGAAGACATAAACAGGAAAAAAGGTCAGAGGACCTCATACAGTTGTCCATGTGTACATCAACAGTGGGTATTACTTGAAAATAACCCAGAGTATACCATAACACTTTAAGCTATCATGGCTTGTACATCTTGCATTACACTGCTGGCCCTGAATTGTCCAGTTCCCCCAATGTTGGACACTTAATGGCATAATCCACTACACACCATTAATTTCTTTGTAGAGGGGTGACAGTGGCCGTATTCCATGTGGATAGTGTGTGTATGGTGGCATGAGTGTGTTTGACTGTAGTGTGTGATGGGACTGTGAGCACATGCCTGTGTTCATGTAGGAGGCAAACTGTGATGTTCTCATGCCCCTTGTAGACTTGCTGTGGTTGCCATCAGTCGGCGTCATGCCCATGCTCACCACTGATGTGGGCAGGAGTGTGGGTGATGTACATATCCCCCTGTACTACTGTTGTGGACAGGGTGCCACTGTTCCTGCCTATCCTGTCCTGTAGGTTGCCTGTATCCATGGAATGTGTGTATGAGGTGTACTTTACCCCCAGTACAGGTTGACTTGTGTTACTGGCTCTGAGACTGTGTACATATGTGTAGACATGGTTGCAATTGGTCTTGGTGGTTTTCATATGTCTGATTTCTAGTCATAGTCAGCCTTACAGGAGGTCACCTGTGAACCTACATGCTTGTTCAGATAGAGGTGCACTTGCTTCCAAGTTGTGGTCTGCACCTATGTGTCCCTGTACAGCCACTATAGCAACCTATTATGTGCTTTGTGTGTCTTGGTCGTGTTCACCAAGAGGGATTACTCTATCGTTGGTGGGAGATGGTTGTACAGGTAAGGTACTGCTGATTCCATATAGATACAGTGGATATGAAGTGTACGCACCTCTGTTACAATGCATGGTACTTGTGCAATTGGAACATAACCCCACAAAAGCACATGTCAACACAATCCCCACCTGTGATGTGTCCTATAGCCTGCTCAGTTCAATAGGGAACATAACAACCCATCCTGTGGAAGCATATAGGTTCATGGGTTCATAGGTGTGTACTAGGCTAATAGCCCTGGAGTCTTTACAAGCCTAGCCCATGGGATTACCCTGGCATCATGCCACCTGACCTTAGTTCCAGTGCCTCTGCCAAGTAAAGCCACTGGAGTGATCCCTGTGGAGACACTTCTATTTCCCATCCACTCATCAAGATTTCTTTTGAAGAGTGCCAGTGAAGTGCTCTGCTTGACATGTATGGGAAGTCTATTCCATGGCATGGGCAGTTTCTGGGTTATGAACCTGTCCCTCCAGCATATGGGAAGCAATACTTGGTACAGTAAGCTAGTTGAATTTGTCTGCACACCCTTACACTGGTATGTTGTGTAAACACCTGCTGAGATGATTAAAGCATTAATTTGTCTTGGTTTGTACTCTAACGTCATATCACACCTTCACTTGGCAATGGTTGCTCACTTTCCATGAAACAGCTTTGTTTCTTTTTCAATAGAATTGTACAGGTTATGGGTCACATTTGCGATGAGAAACGTTTTGACATGACTTCCTGTGGTCTCATTGGCATACAACACACAGACCTGGCATTCCAACAGGGGTGTGTACACTTTGATATCTAGTGTATATGGGTGTTGATATAGCTGTTAGTGGTAGGCATGGGTAGTGGGTCATAACACAGTTGTACATTTCTCTGATTACTCCGTGATAAGCATGCCTGCTGTAGTACCCATATCAGTTTCATGGCAATGCAACAACCAGTAGCAGTACACATTTTATTTTGTTGTATGCAGTGACAGTGATATTACACATGTGCAACATGCATGCCCTATTTTCTGGACTGCTTGTGACCTATGTTATTACTTTTATGCCTTTCAGCTGAACATACACATGCATACACATGCTCGGGGGATACCTGGTACACATTTGTGTTCTATGTCATTATGGCACACTATATTTACAGTCTTGCAGCTCAATCATACATCTCAACATGTTATACCAGGACTTCTGGTCTTTGGTCCACCTCACTGGGTGACAAAACAGGGAAATCAATTTTGATAATGTATCAATATAGTTGCCATAACACAAGTATATATATAAGTGACTACATATATCTGTCACAACTCTAAACTTTGTCCAGAAGAGCACTGTACAGTTGAATGTTATTAATTCAATATATCACATGCAGTGTAACACACACATCTAAAACAGTTCTTTAATATGCTCATGCCCTATATAGGTATCCTAGATTTACAATACAAACATGTAGAATACTCATATTCACAGGTTACATATGGATATGGGCAACATCCCATTAACTGGTCTAGCAGTAGCACAGACACAACTATTTGACAAGCACTCTACTGGTTGCCATATGTGAGCTGTCCCTTCCCAGGGTGTATCAGGCTCCTCAGCTGTGACCCAACCTATTCACCTATTAGAGCATCACATGTCGACAAAGCCTAACATTAGGGGGATATATAGGGACAGATCATAGATATGCCTATTACAAACCTATGAAGTTTGTGCATGATACATTTTGCATTACCATGACTGTTCTGAAGGTGGTGGGGTCTGAAACCCATGTGTCTGTCATGACTTCATTATTTCCACCTTCAGCTATTTGCCAGACTAGTACAGATGTTTGGAAGAACAGAACAAACACTATGATGGCAAAATCTTGACATTCTGTGCAGATCTGCACATTTGACAGGTATGGCCCACTGCAGACAGAGTCAGGTGCTATGTCCATAGCAGTTGTTCAGCAGGACATCATTACAGCAAGTACTGATGGAACATATACATATTTCATAATCATCTATCCCATTATTACAGACCAAGTACTGTATTCAATTACATGCTTACATGTTTCACATACCTGGTTTATCTTCAGGTTCCTTCTGTGAACAGGATGTCTTCCCATTTCTTATTTCAGGGTTTTATTTATTTTTTTGGTGTTTGTGTGTGTGTGTGTGTGTGTGTGTGTGTGTGTGTGTGTGTGTGTGTGTGTGTGTGTGTGTGTGTGTGTGTCTCCACTAATGGGACCAAGCTTTTTTGAGTAGGTTGAAGCATGGCTTTTGTAGGTAATGCTCATGTTCAGGTGAATGCCTCTGAACCAATTGCTGTTCCCCACTTGCTAATTGCATGTAGGCAGTTGTGTAGGCCTTCCAATAACCAATGTTATAGCAACCCACTACTATAAATAACTACATCATGTGGGCATTGTTCCTTTACCGTTCCTGTATGGAAGACATCCTTCCTGTGTGTGGGCAGCAGTGCTACAGACAACAGGTAGCAATACCTCTTACAACAGGACTTGTGGACATAGGCCAACTACATGTTTGTATAAGGTTCCAGACCTAGGGACAGTGTGTGAGTATCATTGTTATATGCATTGAATACTGCTGGTTTTACAGGGTTTGTGTGCACATGCTAATTTTGCATGGAATGCAGTCTGTCTGCATAACTCTCAACTGTGGGCCTATCTACATGATGGCCAGAGGATTGGCTGTTAAGTTTTGTCTGTTCCCCACACAGGTCTTGTCTCTGACATATCAGTGGCATTCTCTCCGTTGATTGCTATTAGTACATGGTTTCTGACTTAATATTCCTGAGTAAGGGTATGTTGCAACCAATCCCGTAACATCAGCAACTTTCACATTGTATAGCAACAATATTTCAAATATGGCCCTGTGTTTCAGCCTCTGTCCTCCACCTATATACCAGGCTTTCTCCAGATGTCATGCAGTAAGAGGTTGATAGATAATGGTCTATTATTATTTAGTGCTGACATTCCTGCAATCATTCCAGTGATGTTGTGGACTCCCACACAAGTTATGGGGTAGGGTCCATATATATGAGGGCTACAGGTGGACAAAACATGTGTGAACCCCGACAATCTGGAGGTCAGTGTATGGAGCACACTATTATATGCTCTTGTAAGACACTTTATAGGGAAGGGCTATTAAACATTTTTAACCTAGGCTGTTACAACATGTGAGGGATATCAGTAATAAGAAACATTAAGGTATATGGCTGTACATTTTCATATGTTTCACCATGGGAGCAGTGGTGGGCTAGAGCTTACTGTCTTGCACACAGTTCTGTTTGTCAGTCTGATAGTGATGTTTTAAATTAAACATTGTTATTTAATTAATTCATTTACATTGTGCCAACTGATACTTTTCCCCCAGGGTTGAGTACCGAGTGGAATTGGATGCTGTTGAACTACATCTGTAATTAAGTGTTGATTGATTCTTATCTTCAAGGCAAGTGTTTTTTTACTGTTGTACTACTTGAAGGCTTTAGCCTAGACAAAAAAGTATGTTATGTTTTGCAGATTACTGTATCATATGTTTTCTTTGAGAGTTGCATCAATCAGTTATTATGTATTTCACAAATAAACATTTATATGTATGCAAACTCTGTGTGGTGTCATGTCATTTGCATTGTGTGTGTGTATATGTTTCATGCAATAATTCTCATTTGTAGGAAAGAATCAGACACTGGCCATTTGAAAAGGTGGCAACTGTAGGAATAATGGTGGTTTGATATGCTCTGCACCCTCTATATATACTCTCTTTATATATATCTATACTTATTTTTATATTTATATATATGTGTGTATGTGTGTGTGTGTGTGTGTGTGTGTGTGTGTGTGTGTGTGTGTGTGTGTGTGTGTATATATATATATATATATATATATATATATATATATATATATATGCACATATGTATATATGTGTGTGTGTGTATATGTACCATTAGAATGTTTAGTGCTTCCACATTGTACATTCTGTATGGTAGACTGACTGTTCTGCATATGTTAGAGAAAAAATCCCAACATCATAGAGCTGAGATGGCTTACTGGTAACTTTTTGTGGCTATGTTGTGCAGGTTGCTGGGTTCAAGACTTGCAAATGCTGGTTATTTTTTTTACAAGGCAGAACAATTCAGCTGTAGAGGAAGGGATAATGGCAATAATCACACAACATTCCTATTTTATGCCCCTTTACCCCCATTTACAAAGCCTTTGGTCAGATGTTTTGCAGTGGGAGGTTCAGAGTGTGGATCCCATGTTTGAATGCACTGTATATATATACATATATATATATATATATATATATATATATATATATATATTTTTATATACACACACATATATAAATACATTTTCCCTACTGTTGAATGACTGTGCTGCATGATATGTTTGAGAAAACATCGCAAATGTCTACAGCTTAGATGGCTTAGTGGTAACTTGCTGTGGCTATGGTGTGTAACATCCTGGGTTTGAGACTTGCAAGGGCTGATTATTTTGTTGCTGGGCAGAACAAGGGCTGTTGGATACAGAGTGATTAAGGGACTTTTAAGCAGCTGTAAGCAGGTTTGCACAGGTTGCGCAGTGGTAAGCAATGCTAACTTCCAGTTAAATATTTTTACAGACAGCCTGAAAAGTGATTAATCTGTGTAGGCATTGCTTAGCACCATGCAAACAGGTTTTATCCTGTTTAATACTGCTTAAACATGCTGTGCTTACTCTCGCTTACCCCCATGCTAATTTCTTTAAAAGAAAAGAAAAAAAGGGGTGATAAAAAAGTGGTGAAAAAGGGGGCACAAAGAGGGAAGGACAATAGGGAATGTAGCTAGGGATGTGCAGGATGGGTGTAGGGAAGGTCCATGACTTTCCATTTCTTCTACACCAATAGCTGTGCATATATACTAAATTTGGAGGCATATTTGGACACTCAAACCCCTGAGAGAGGGGTGAGGACAGCAATAATGTGTTGTGAAGCCAATTAGACCAGATTACATGTGTCCAGTGGACATGTGTGCAAAATGGACAGTTATGTATGAGGCAAACTTTTTGTGGGGGAACAGATTGCCCTTTATTTTTTTTAAGGTGAGAGTGGGATGGTTGGGAAGGATAGTAGGTACATTTGGGGAGGTAGGTTGGATAGGAAGACAGACAAGGCAGCATACAGAGGCTTTATATGACACATGTTGGGGGTAAACCCCTTGGACGTGGAGGGGTGTTTTGAAATTGGAAGCCCGTGTGCCCCCAAATGGAAACATTGGGACTGAGGTCCTCACCCATGGGCAGTCATCACTGCACCTTCACGGCCCCATAGCTGGCTGTGCTGGGGGCTAAGCAGGAGCAGCAGGCTGACCCTCTAATTCCACAATGCTGCCTTCAAGCTGGCACAGCAGATCTCCAAACTTCCTTCAGAACTCGCTATCCACCAATCCCTAGACCTGACTTTGGGTGACATTATCCTGTCCACGCCGGCTCCCAGGCGGAGTCAAACCCCCATCCCCTGAGGTGGTTCCACCCAAAGATGGTGCAGGACTAGTGGATGAAGAGGTCCCAAAGGGGTCCCAGACATGATGGGGCCTGGTGCCACGGCCAGATGAGGTGGGAGAGGTGAGTCCGCTGGGACCGCCCTTCCCAAATGTGCTATGGTTTTGCAGTTTTAGGACATATGTGAGTTAGTAATAATCAACACAATCCAGGATTAGTTATAACAGCATGCATATATATTCCCATTAACCCAAAATTTGGAACAGTTGCATAGCAAACAGAACACATGCATATATGGAGCCACATTGGCCATTACAACAGCATGCAGGTTATATTGATAGCACCAGGCCACCAATGATAGTATTTCAACATGGAACATTAATAGAAACATATTTCAATATTTGTTGAACAATAGGACATATGTCACAACAGTAGGTTTGGTGTAAACATGCCCAATGATTTGTGTGTTTAGATTATTGTTGCAGATATGGTGGGTGAGAGAGAGAGATGTCAATTACCAACTTATATATCCTTGCATTAGATATGAATACTTACACACTGCTGGGACATCACCCCTCTGCCTTGCTTCTTGGATCCACTCATCCAAGAGCTCCCTCTTCCTCTGCTTCAAGTCAGCATAGTGATGCCGGATCTGTTCACCAGTCTGAGGGACACCAGTGGCCCTGGTGAGATCACTGGTGAGACAGCCACAGGCTTCTGCTTTATATTAGGAGCCCTGGTACTGGCCCTGCAGCAGTCTCTCATCATTGTTATTTACCAGGAGTCCTACCATGACATTGGACTCCTCTATACCACAGTGCTGTGCCCGGAAGCACATGCCATCACCAACACCTGCCATACTACCTACAGGGGGAAGTTGCAACCAGTTATGAACTGTATTTCCATCTGCAGGGTTTACATACAGCCCATTTCCTGCCCTTTGCTATGATTGGATGGTTTTGAATATGCTGATCTAAGCTACAGGCAAACCTGCTTAGCTAAGGTTGGCTGTGCTTAAAGGGCCAGGTTCAGCACTGCTTAACAATGGGCAAATCCACTTAGCTGGGCTACTCATTGCTTAGCAGTCATATTTACACAATGCTTACACCTGGTAAGCAGAGCTATGCAATGCTTAGCATTGCTTATTTTTTTATTTTATAGACTATCTGCTGTATGGAATTGATTCATCATTCATTACATATTATACATTTGTTTACTGTCCCTGACATCCCCCAGTGTGCTTTCATTACATTTATTCATGTGTGACTATACTGCATGGGGCACTTGTGTTTATATGGGGGTTTCACAACTTTATTAAACTGACACCTCACATCTGGATCTACTAAAGTACTCTGGTTAACAAATATATGTTATTTAGTAACTAATTATAAACAGAATGTTTATGTACTGCTTTTACATGTAAAATGCAAATTGGTTACAGTGGGGATCAAAGCAGGAACAGCTGTTTGCAAAGTGCACACTCTAACCACTCCACTATCGCAGTACTGTTGATGTTGGAAGTCTCTTGCTATTTATCTTCCTGTGTTGTTTAAGCTGGACTAAGCATAGCTAAGCAATGGGCACACCCGCACAGCTATGCTTAAACTTTATTGCATGTTTAAAAAAAATTATCTGTTGTGTTTTTTTATTTGTACCTTATAAAACAGTGGTAATGGCTCAGTGATGATGAAGTGTCTAAGATGGCTGGCAGGATGCACAATGTGGGGCAAGCAAAGAAGTAGAGGAATCACATCAGAGATCAGCATAATTCCAGGTGCATACAAGGTGAAAGCGAGCTGTGTTGAATTTGCAAATTACTAGAGGCAACAGTGTCTGCCCAAATACATAGTTCTTGCACTACTTCGATTTCAGATCCTGAATGAGTGACAACAGCAGTGTTATGAGGAATTGCATTCCATTTCTATACAGATATGTCTTATTTAAATCCCTATTGACAACAAAGAAGAAGTGGTTCTCTGTCTTTTGTGTTCAATGTAAGATATACAGGACTTGAAAACATTATAACTCTATATATATATATATATATATATATATATATATATATATATATATATATTCATATATATATATATATATATATATATATATATATATATATATATATATACACAGCTGATCTTTTCGTCAGAAAGTACTGATCACAACTATCTTCCTTGTCAATAGAAAGTGAGAGTACAAATTGCATTTTAGTTAGATTCAAAATTAATCCTCTGAAAAACCATAAGCCACATCACATATGTCTACACCTTGAAATTTCAAAACACTTTGTAGTATAATGTTTAATTTGTCACTATTTTACCTTCATGGCTGTTTTGTAGTTGCAGTGCTTCCTTCTGTGTTTTTCACCATAGTTTGTTTCATGGTTTACAATAATTTTTTTCCCTTTATTCTGTTATTTTTCATTTTATGATGCTCTGTCTTCATACAATTTTCTCGGGAATGCCTGCTGGCCTTTGATGTCATGTAAGGACATCCACTAAAGCTGTCAGTTCAAAGCATAAAAGATATTCTGAGGAAAACGCTGTTATTTCTGGTGAAAGCAGTGATGTCCATGTTTTAGGTTTAACTTCTGGTGATGAAGTTCTAAATCCTTGCAAGTATGATTCTTATTTGAGTTTGGCAGGAAGTGCAGATGAGAGAGATATTGATGTTGAGATTGTGTGGCTTATCCATACCATAGTGAAAGGCGTTTAGGAAATAAACAAATACAGTCTTCTAGGATATGCTGAATATCTTTTGTTGGTCATTACTAAATGAAATATATTTTTTTATTTATTATTTGTTGACACAGTTAGCCCCACTTAGGCTAGTAGACTGTTTTCAGCGGACAAAAGGTGATATTTATATTATTAGGGGAAATTTGGTCAGGGCATCAGGGAACTTCCTCTGCTTTCTATGGTAATTGTGATGAGTATCACCAGCAATTATGAGTGCACATCCTGGTTGTAGTGGAGCGTCAGCTGGGAGGACATTTGTGCATCATGGAAAACCAGAAGTGAGAGAGCAGAGGTGAATGACAGCTCAGGGGATAGTGTTTTCATTGATTCTGAGGTTTTGTTCCAGCAAAACCTATTCAAAGAATTAAAGTAAGAAGATAATGAGTGACTTGTTATACCCCTTCAGTCAGGAGGTTGCAGGATGATATATTACAGGAAATGATTAACCAGAGTGAACCTGAAAATGGCAGTGAAACATTGTGGGGAGAGATAATGAAAAACAAATAAGGAGAGAGTATGGAGTGGAAGATGGAGAAGGAGATAAAGAAGATGAAAAGTAGAAAACTTATGCTGAGTCAGTGACAAGTACATTGAGGAGAATAAGTGAATCAGAAAATATAAATAAAAGAAAACTGACTGTAAGGCTTCAAAATAAGCCTGAAGCTCCATTAAACAGGTACAAGGCATGAGACATTGTTGTTTTGCCTCAGGGCATTAAAATTCAAGAGGTAAAACATTTATCCTTATAAACCAAAAAGAACTTTGTGACATTATATTTGAGACTGTGCAACAAATGGAGAATTGTATTAGTAAATTTGAAAAAAAATGAAAATCCATGGAATGTGCATATTATACACACTGCATTTAGAGAGCTGCATAAAAATATACTTATACAGTTTTGAACTGAAATTGAAAGAGAGACTTTAAAAATTTTGAAAGACATTTGTAAAGAAGTATTAGACATTGTAAACATTTATTAATTGTTATTTTGAAAATGGAAAATGATAAAATCATACATATACCAAGTAAAACAAAAGTGACAGGGAATCAAGGTTTAGTAAAATACTGGGGCCAAGTAAGAGCATGTTATTTATGTGAAAAGAGGGCATTTTGTGAATAATTGTGAAAAAATATGTTACTTTTGTGGAAAGCTGGGACATAGGGTAACAATTATGAGTTGGAATGTTATAATACAAACAAAAAGGACATTTAGCAATAGATTGCATAGAAATAGAAAAATAAAATGAAAATAAAATTGAAGAAAGAAAAGAGGCAGGAAAAGAAAAGAATAACGTAAAACAAAAAGAAAAAAGAAAAATGACAAAAGTATAGGATGCTAGTGAGGAAGAACAGGATGGAGGTGTTGAAACATTTCAGAAACCAGTGATGAAGAAGATATAAATTAGACAGTAGTTAAAAAGAGTTAAAGACAGAAAGTGAAAGTTTAAGAGTATAAATGTAAAACAAAGAAAGAAAGGAAATTGATAGAAAGATGAAAGAAAGTAAAAGGTAAATTAAGCAATATCTGACAAATTAAAAAAAATAAAAGAAGGAATAATTTAAGAGTTTATATATAAATGTGTTATAAATGTAGCAAGGAGAATAGGAATAATAGAACGGTGTAAACTTTGTAATATAGAGATATTATATTAAAAGATATAAGGTTTATAACTGAAGATGAAATATTACAGAAAGTAAATTTATAGAATTGGCATATAATGTGGAATTTGTGAAATGAAAGTTGTACTGGAATTGCAATTTTATGCAAAAGAAAAGTTAAAATATTAGATAAAATTTTAGTAAGAATGGGTAGATTGACTATGTAATACATTTGATGGTAGGAAACAGTATATATAATAATAGCTATGTATGCATCTGTAATGGTTAAAGAAAGAGAAAGTTTAATTTAGCAAATATTAGATTATGTTGTAGTGAGAATGAATATAATAGTAAAAGGAGATTTTACAAGTGATTTAAGAAAAAAAGAAAGAGAAAGGGAAAGGAAACGCAAATGCTGAAAGAAGTAATAAAATGCAGAAGATTATATTTATGGAAAGGAAGTATGTTTAAAACAGAAACTGATTATTTTATAATATCAGAAGGGATAAAAATAATGGAAGAAGAAGTAGTAAAAACTGGATTTTCAGATCATCTAGCAATATGGACAGAAATTTAATAAAATAAAGAGTATATTGAGATAGGAAAAGGAATCCAAAGAATAAATGAAAAAGAATGAAATATAGAAGGTAATGGAGAAGATGTAATTACACAGTCAATGAAAGAACATTTAACAATGGTACCATTTCACAACAATTAGACTGAGTGGTGGATAGTATTTAAAAGAATATAGAGTAATGTATTTAAGTTGGGAAATAAATAAAATAAAGAAAGAGAAATAGGAATATATGGATGTATCTGACAGAGTTTTTGAAAAATTAGAGTATATCAGAAAGCAGTTCAATGAGAATAAAAAAATAATATACAAGAAAAATAAAGAAATAATCAAAAGTTTGTTGTTTAAACAAATATATTTGCTACAAGGAAAAAAAAGAGGTATCATCATATTTAAGAAAGTAGTAAAACAGAAGAATGATATATAACACAAACACACACGCACACGCACACACACACACACACGTGCACACACACGCACACACACGCACACACACTAACTTATACAAAACTGTGGGCCGAATTCACGATGACTTGCACAGAGTCTAAGAGTAGAGTAAGACTCCATGCAGCCATCATGTCCAACGAGCGATCCAGGAACAGCCTGCAGGGGCGTGCAAGAGAGCTCCCAAAATGGCTCTTACACGGACAGGGCTGGGATATGCAAATTACCTCAATTGCAGGTGAAAGGCATGCAAATGAGGTAGATTTGCGATTCAGGAAACCCGAACCTGTCCGAGTAAGAGCAGTGTTATCTGCAGAAATGTACTCAGCTGACAACTGAGTACCGTTCTGCAAATAGCAAAACAGAGCCATGACAGCTCCAAATAAGGGTCGCATCCAGTGCAGGAAGTATGCCGATGGCCAAATATACGGCCATTGGCAATGTTTCCCGATGCAATATAAAAAAAAATAATAATTTTTTTCCTCCGATTTCCAATGTTTAAGCATAGCGCAGCACCGTGCAAACGGGCTGCGCTCTAAAAACCAGAAAACTAAAAATTAAAACCCACAAATGTGGATCTTATTTAAATTGTTAATGTACAATGCAAGGGAATGGCATGCTGAAGACAACATGGCCACCGAGTAGAGGTTGTTAAGGGGGGAAGCTCAGTCTAAGAGATGTAATCAAGCATTAGTAGGCAATCCTATGCAAATGAGGGTTAGGATAGTGAATCGCAAGTTTACATAGCAAATGAGCACAGTCAGTGGAGTGTATGAGTAGGATAAGGGGAGTAACAGAGATAAGTGACATCATGAGTGGGGTATGTATGAAAGAAGTGAAACTCATTGGAGCAGAGTGACATGTGTCAGCTGTCATTTACACATCATGGAAAGAGGTGTGTCAACAGGTAGGCTAGGTAAAGGCAAGAAATGGAAGGTGTATGCCGTGGATAACACCAAAGTTTCTTGCTGAGCGGGTATGCGTGTGTGCGCGCCTGTAAACCCGAGTAAGACAGAGTGTGCATGTGTAAGCATAAGTGCACACGTTTAAGCCAGAGTAAGCATGTATAAGGCTGTTTAAAGAGTTGTAAGTCCGTTTGCGCTGGTGTGCGCGCATTTTAACCCGAATAAGCAAGTTTTAGTCCATGTAAGCATGTGTGCGTGCGTGTGAGCTGCTGTGAGCGTGTTTGCACTTGTGTGAGCGGCGCTGCCCCCCTGAGGAAACAGAAAGGAAAAAGGAAGTACAAGAAATAGTAGCAAGCTACCAGGGAGTACTAGCAGAGCTAGCAGGTGAAAACAATCAGAATCAGGCAATTACACAGGCAGTACACTAGCCCAGCCCAGCCTAGCACTTAAAACTCTGCAAACAACAGTCTATTATATTATGTTTCTCACAACAGACACTGCAGTAAGCTAATAGAAGTGAAAACTGAAAAAGATTTACTGAGACAAAGAAATGTTAGGGGCTGCCATTGCTGTTATAAGGCGACATATGCAACATGCTGAGGGTGGTGACAATGGAAATGCTGCTGGATAACCCACAGTGAGGAGATGGAGAAGAGTGTACAGGCCCAGGGTAACCTACCAGGGGCTACATGAGCTGGAGATAGTGGAGCACTATAGAGTGGACAGAGACCTCCTGCAGCAAATTGTTGAGCTGTAGAGGCCATGCCTCACACACAGAACCAACAGAGGGGAACCCATCCCAGTGGAAACCAAAGTATGTGTTGGCCTAAGAATATTAGCAACAGGTACCTTCCAGAGACCAACTGGTGATATGATGGGGATATCACAGGCATCAACATCCAGGGTACTGCACTAGTTCCTGGATGCCATGTCAGCACATGTCGGTGATCATGTATATTTCCCCAATTCCCATGAGGTATTGGCCAGCAATATGCATCTCTTCCAGCAAATAGCAGAATACCCTGAGGTAGTGGCTGCAATAGACTGCACGCACATATGCATCAAAGCAACAGCCGGCGAGCGGGGTAGGGTCTACTTCAACCACAAGGGCTTCCCCTCCATCAACTGCCAGGTCGTGTGTGATAATACTGAATGTGTGTGCTGGCTGCCCTGGAAGCTACCATGATTCCCATATCTGGCATCTGACGCAGCTGTACCAGACATTTGCCAATGGGGACATCCCACGTGGTCACCTAGTGGGGGATGCTGGCTATGCACTTGAGCCATGGCTGATGACACCCATCAGAAATGCACACACACCTGAACAGGAACGCCATAATGAGGCACATGCACAAACACGTAATGTAATCGAGCACGTGTTAGGGCTGCTCAAGTCACGGTTCCAGTGCCTGGACACATCTGGTGGAGCCTTGCAGTACTCACCAACTACATGTACCCAAATTGTCATGGTATGTGCTATGCTACATAATATGATCCTGCAAAAACAGCTGCAGCAGGACCAGCATAGGCCTGGGCCAAACAGCCCCCCACCATTGCCAAGGCCATCACAGGCAGAGCGTGACTCGGAGGAGGAACAACCTAAGCCTGCCCCAGTAGGCAGAAGGAGGCATGCCCAGTATGCTTTGGCCTTGGCAAAGAGGCAACGCATAGCACATACACTGGCTCAGTAGGAGCTCTGGAAATGATACCTCTCTCTGACTTGCACATATAGTAAAAGGGATGCCTAAGTTGACACTACCTGCTTTCAAACATGTACAGGGAGTGTAGTATGTGAATCCGATGTAGGCAGCCCTGCAGCACCACCTGAGGCATGATTGCCATGTGTTAAGCAATATAAATCAGTGCTAAACAGCATTTACCACCATGTAGTATATGCAAACAAAATCACACAGACCAACTAGCACAACTGTGGTCAATGTTGAGTAATATTGGGCAACGTCCAGCAATGTTGGTGAATATTGAGCAATGTCGGACAAGCCTGGTCTAAGTAGGGCATAGCTGAACAAAAGCCAACATGCTCATATTTGCTTAACTGGCCCTTAAGCAGTCTGGTCTGCTCAGTATGAAAATATAAAGCAGTGATAGGCCTTGCACCCAGGATACTGTGCACTATAGTTAAAGTACTGAACCACTAAACCATGACAGTATTGTAGTGGTCAGCCTGTATTGAAGGAATGTTGATAATTCTATGCAAAGTATCTCATGGAAACCCTGCAGGCATAGCATAATCCCTGTCGAGTTATGACACAAAGGTGAGTCCTGCAGTAAGAACAGAACCTGACTTCCAACACACACAGTATAAATGTTAATATTGGTCATGTTCACACACATCAACAATTGTAGTGGACCTCAAACAGCAACATACTGAAAGGTCACACTGGGCATGATCACACACTTGAATAAATGAGACAAATGTCAGGCAACAGAACACGGAAAGCCTGAACTGGGCATGCTCACACACTTAGGCCATGTCTGAGTACAGCAGTGGGCCACACATATCTGGCAGCTGCATGTGTTAACCCAGGAACCTCTCACTATCCAGCAATCCACCCTGTGCACACAGTTATATGACAACAGGCACATATATAATATAGTGGAACCCTGTCATAATCAGATATGTTCTGCAGATACCTAAATTGTTCATAGAAACTGGTAAAGCAAAGACGATAAAGACCTGCAAACAGTATCAGCAATAAACATTGTGCATCCCAAACATTAGCATAGGTTCAGAGGTCGATACTGGGCTATCTGTCCTAGGGCATGTACAAGCCTAGCCAGAGTGTGTTTGGCATTCGCAACCCCTGTCAGATTACTACACTGTGCGTGTGAACAGTAGGTCACACAAGATAGCCCATGTACATTTAGGCTAGTGTGCCTCTGTCTAGCAGGGACACAGAAGATATCCCAGGGGTAAACATACGATCACCCATACAGTTGTCAAGATGTCTCCTGTAGGTGGTCAGTGGGTGGCTCTGCGTATGTAAAACTGGGATTACAATCCGGAGTGAGTGGAGCCTCTGGGATAAGAATCTGTCCCTCCAGCATGTCCTATTAACATCTGTGCTGAGGTATATGTCCCTGGAGTGTGTAGCTCCAAGGGAGTCAGATATCCTGAGGTGGAGCATGTCCAGTAATTCTGGGTTGGGTATATCTATAAACAACAGGCACACATCATATCCGAGTAGGTGGTAAGCGACTGAGTAGAGCTGGAGTTACTGCATTCAAACTATGCAGGTCATCCGTGTGAGTCCATAGATTTGCTTGGTGAGGAACTTCTGTGGCCAGTACAGTTGCTGCAGGTGTCGGGTAAGGTACACCCCAAATATGGCATTGTAAACAAGCATGGTTGTGATGAGTATAGGGGCACAATGACCTCACTCGATCTATATGTGAAACCATATGGGATAAGGTGGCCTATATAGAAGGTCTGTCCAACCACTTTGGCAATGTGATTGTCAAAGGCGACAGTATGAACAAGTCATGTCCCCAAACCCCTAACAACTCTTACTGTATGTAATGGAGTACTACCTATGTGGTAATGTGTGGCCATGTTGTTATTCCCAAAGGGGATGACTATACAACTAATGGCATTTAGCTGTAGGCCATGGCTCAGGCACCAGTCATCCATCTCTGTGAGACCCTGTTTGAGTATGCATGTGGTAGCTGGAGAGTTGATTATGGCACCCAGTTTGCAGTCAAGTACGAACATGGTCAGCCATATTCCCCCTGTGGTAGCCTGTACGTCAGACAAATATATACTGAACAAGAGAGGTCCCAGGACCAAGCTGTGTGGGATGCCATGTGTAACTGGTGTATAGTCAGACATGGCACCTGCAATTCTGACCATGTGGGTGCTATCCCTGATCCATGTAGCAATCCATCGTGTGAGATATGTGTCCATATCAACGCTGGTGAGCCTATGCATAATGGCCCAGTGGGTTATTGTGTTGAAGGGTTTTGCAAGGTTCAGGTAGGCTGTGTGGACAACCGTCCCTATGTTGATGGACCTGTTAACCGTTTCAAGAATACAAACAGGTTCAAGAGGCAAGATCTGCCCACAACAACGCTGAAATATGTAGGACATAGTGTCTGTAGGTTCCCGATGTCTATGTGTATGAGTCCCATGACAATACGCTCCATAGCTGTGCAGAACAGGCTAGTTAGGCTTATAGGGCAATATTGTCTGTGGTCCGTTGTGGCACCAACTCTGTGGAGTGGGACCACTGTCGCTGTACACCATTCCTTGGGTACATACCCTGTAGTAACTCCAATATTGAACAGTGATGTAATGTGAGGGTTACATCTGTCATGAAGCTCGTGTAAGATGCAGGCTGGGACACCGTCTGGTCCCATTGATGCTGTGATGTACGCTTTGGGGAGGGCAGCACTCACCTGTTACTGTGTGATGTCAGGGAGATTACACTCTGTTGGAATGGATAGTTGCTCCTCAGGGGGGATGGGGGAGACATCTGCACTGAACCTGTTTGCCAGAATGTTGGCAATGCCAGTGGGTTCAGGGTAAATTTAGTCAGTATGCAGTAACTCACAGCATATCAGTGAGTGTCCACCCAGGTTCCTGACATAACTGAAAAAGGCTGTGTGATAGTCCTATGTGTCTGGTGCAATTGTCCGGTAGAAGCGGCCCTTAGAAAAGTTCATGAGTGATCGTAGCTGCCTGCTAGTACAGATCACAGATGCCTTCCCCATCTGGGATTGTGCTCTATCATGTAGTAGCTTCCTCCTGATGTTGTACAGCTTATTAATGGTTGGGGTCTACCAGACAGGTCCCCTGCCATTGGAGGACTGAGTCCTGTTGTTATTTGGGATAGCACAATCCATGCAGTCCACTAGGTGTCCATAGAATGTGTATGTAAAGGATTCAGCTGTATTTGCCACTGTCTCAGGGTCTCTGAAGGATACCACCTTGCTTTGGTGAAGTGAGACGTTGGCACATGAGGCGTTCACCAAGATTACCCAGGATGGGTGTGTGGAGGGTATATGTATGTCCAGTGAGATACATGTATGTTCTGACCTTACCAATGAGGGATATATCGCTGGTGTGGAACATAGAGTCCCCATGTTGGTGATGATCAGGTCCAATATGTATTCCCCCTTGTGGCTGTGCTGACTGGTTGTGCCATAGCATATGAGTCTACAAATTGTAGCGACTGTTGGGCGAGGGTGTTGGGGCTTGAGTAGTATCCCCAGTCAATATTTGTGTATTTGAAGTCACCCAATATAATGGTGTTTGTGGAGACCTTCATATTCTCCATAGTTCCCATGAAAGCCGAGTGTGGTTCCTGAGTTTGGGAGGGTGGTCTGTAGCAGGCAGCAAACTGAAAGGCAGCTTTGCACAATGGTAGTTGTATATGTATGGTCTGTGATGCTTTGTTCAGTGCTACTAACCCGGAGGTGTGTGCATCTGTAATGTATATGGATACTTCCCCTAGTTGTGTTGTCTGTTCCAAGTCTTGTGGTCAGAAATCATGGTATGAAAGATAACCTGGTAGTGCTGGTGTGCATAAGTGAGCCTGAACCAGGCATCTGTTAGTGCACAGATATCGCTAACCTCCATACTGAGGAGAGTCCTGAATGGCTGCAATATGAGGATAACATATCATAACATAGTTAGGTAGGGGTTTGAATCCTGCATTACCCTTAATTTCATTTAACCTGTAATGTCTATGTAGGTGGGTTTGTCTTCTGAGCCCTGCTTAAAAAAGGCACTATGGTGGTAGCAAGAGCCTTAGCCAGCATTCTAAAGTCCAAGGGTGACAGGTGCAAGCTGTCCATAGTGAAGCTACATGGCATGTTGAGCATGTCACCACAGGCTGACAGACACTGTATCCCCTATGAATGACACCAATTTGTTAGCCAACTGTTAAACATGATATGTTTGTCTGTATACTGTGACATCATAATTGGTGGGTGTAAGATGCTAGACAAGGTCAGGGTCATACTGGCCTGGGCTACATGATCAGAGTGTTCCTCCATGTATCATGTCATGTGGTCCAGGGAGTAACATCTGAGGTTTTATGCACCAGCATGGACAATGATGGTGCCAGTCCTGTACTTGCTTTGGAGTGACCTGACTGCATGTATTATGTGGCAGATCCTGGCACCCAACAGACAGTCCAAAGTGACTATTCCCTTGTTTGGGCTGGTGAGTGGTACGTCAGTGTGTCTGACAATAAGTGTCACCTATTACAAGTGTATTAGGTGTGTTGTTTAGCCTGAAGGGCAGTGATTGTGTGGCACACTGACATTGTGAACTATGTGATATGTGGGTATTGTAGTGGGGTAGCAGTTGTGTGTGTGTGTTTGCTTTGGAGGTCTCTGCTGCTTAGGCAGAGTTCATTTACAGCATCCGAGTATGTCAATGTGTGATAATGTGGTTTGAGTGCTGTCACTAGAGGATATGTGAGACTGATATGTGGTGTGTGTGGTTACCTTCGCCACTTGATAGACTGTGCCAGTCATGGGTCGAGAGAGTTCAGCACCCTGTATATCTATATAGGTGCATCTCACACATATATCAGAGTTTGTCGGTTGGAGGAGAGGGTTGTTTGTGTTCATGAGGCAGATGTGACATTGTGTCAACATCACAATATTCACCAGCTGGACTGGAGATTACGCATGAAACCGACCCCTGGACATGCCAGGGTATTATGATGACATACTCTGTAGCATGATCACAAAGGATCAGTAGGGTATTAAGTGTGTAAAAGAGTATAACAGGAATTAGTGCTCAGATTCGTTGGTGTTTTGTAAAGAGTAGCTGAGAAAGAGTCCAGACTGAATCATGACACCTCCTTCAGCTATGTCATGAATAGCAATGTACACCCATATATGTCCTGAGTCAGGGCCAACTGTAGCTGACTGATAATGCTGACATCCTGACAGACAGGCCCATATATACATACCCACCTCCCACTGACGATAGTCCATATCTTCATACCAGGAGATATCACATGTAGAATGGATGAGCAGCTACCCCCAATGCCAAAAGCATGGCAGCAAGTGGAATACATTGATTCCCAATATGTGTCATACATAAACTACAGAACAAACAGATCCTGCACCTGAACAGTCAGCTGAGCCTCACCCCCTACACAGGATGTGGAACCGTTGAATGTGTTACAGCAACATATGGCACTCCCCACAAGTGTTGGTGCACAACACACCATGGGACGTACAGTCCAGTACGCCTATGAAGTCTGATCTGCAAGGGCATGGAGTCCATCATGGTTGAAGTCATAAACAGAGCTATTGGAAGCTGACATACACACAACTCTACCAACTGTGGTATGTTCATGTGCGGATCATGGTTCTCAAACATGCTAGACTGTTTGCAAGGCAGCCACCCAGAACATACATCACTGAACACAGCTACACATGTCTCACATAGACTTTGAATAGCCCTTTATCAACATCTCAGACACATGTAATATCCACAAAACCAACAAGCTGTGCATAAATATGTGTTGACATATGAAGGAATGTCAATGTGTCCACAGATAGATCACACAAGGTAAGGATTATGAGGTCCTGTTCAAGCTGTTGGCACCTGCTGACCCACATGGACCATTCCTGGAATGGCATAAAACAAAGTGTACACACATCACCATGTCCAGTCTGATGATGTCACCATCCTACAAATACAGCAGGAGAAGGGAAACCAGCCAGTAAAGCAAATAGCGTGCCATGTTAACGCGTCTCTCTGTAGTATCATAACATAGTTAGGTAGGGGTTTGAATCCTGCAAACACTGACTGTGTGTGTGTTGGTGGGGGTTGTGTATGTGTGCAGTTTCCTTTGAGAGGAGTTCCCTTTGTGGAGACTGGGAAAACTCACTAAAAGAGGTACATTCTTCTTTGGAAAGTCTGATGATGTCACCATCCTACAAATACAGACGGAGAAGGGAAACCAGCCAGTAAAGCAAATAGCGCGCCATGTTAATGCGTCTCTCACTAGTATCATAACATAGTTAGGTAGGGGTTTGAATCCTGCAAACACTGACAGTGTGTGTCTCACTGTTGGTCAATGCTGTGTGGGTTTTGGTTTTACTATGGTAGGACATATTATGATTAAAACAGTAAGTGTGTTGCACACATCAGGTATCTGCATGGCAAATATATATGTGTACATGTCCCCTCAATCAGTACATAGGTGTGAAGCCTGCATACTACATGAATACATCTGTTTCCATTGACAGGTTGTGCCGCTGCTTCTCACATCGTAGGTCACATATGTATGTGTATGTGACAAGGCCGTCCACTGTTGTGATCTGTGGCCAAGGTCATCTGTGTCACACACACCCATGACAGTTACTAAAGAGTAGTGTGAGTGAGGGTATATGTCTGGGGTATATGTCAGACATGTTCATACACAACAATGACTGGCAATAAAGGACAGTCTGTATAGGTGTACAACTGGCTTGTGGATATACATTCAGGCCTCTAATGTCTTATGTGATACACCGAGGGACTCCACAATACCTATGGATATGTGGATACTAAGGGACACATGACATAACACGAGGCTGTATGTACACATTGGTACCCAGCATACATGTTGAGGTCTACCATCTATGTGGTACTGACGGGATAGTATGTATAGTAAATGTGGATGACTATGCCATAGCCAGCTTACTGCTATACAGCATGTATCAGACAACAGGTATCTGTCTGTATGATACCCTTGTGTAGGATATGCGTCCCATCCAGGGAATGCATTGTAGGCCAATGCATGCATTTCCCGATGTGGATGGACACATCCCTAGTGTGTTTGCATGTACCTAAGGGGGCTATATGCCAAACAGGTGTGGCCCCAGGAATGGGTGGCGGTCAATACCACTGGTTAGTGTCAGAGTATAGTACTGGAAGGATCCAACTGTTACTGAGTTCCCTACAACTGTTTGTCATTTGTCAGGACATCATCCAATGATTGCTTATAGTCATGCTGTTGAGGTTGTGTATACTACCAGACCGCAAATCATTGACAGATATTAACAGTATCACCCACAGCATAGTGTCAACCCATGTCATACACACATGTGGACCCATGTTAGTACATAACTGTAGTAGAATGCATACTGGCCATTGAAAGATACTATGAGATGTTAACAATGTGTACAACTGGATATGCCACACATCCCATGTGTCCACCATGCACGTACATGCAGACAGTGCGCACCCACCATGTTCACAGATGTACACTTGCTAATCTGTACTGCACACATCACACAGATACTGTCCACTCACTAACACATGCTGGCACCAACACATTACACTTCAGCCAAGTGGCACATGGGTGGACAATACATACTCAGACCTAACAGTGGTGTAAACAATGCTACATTAACAATCAGAGATTTGATACATAATGCCTGCTCAGACATACCTACAAGGATGTCATTACACTTTCCTGTTGACAACTTGCTAATATTGCTACACTGCTATAATGTCACCCTGTGCATCAGCACCATGTTAGCCTGTTCCTGCATCAATGTTACAGATGACAGGAGGTGACACAGGTATCATCATATGTACAGGGTGTGTTGTTGTTTGCCAGAGCCTGACATTGACCCATCCAATTGACATGTCTGTGTGTGTGTGTGTGTGTGTGTGTGTGTGTGTGTGTGTGTGTGTGTGTGTGTGTGTGTGTGTGTGTGTGTGAGGGACAACAGAACAGCATGGGCCAACGTTGATGTAATGTGTGTGTGTATGTGTGAGCCCTAGTTTGGTTAATGTGTGTGTGTCTGCATGCACACAGCTCCACCATGTGGCTACCATATACGGTAGTTTGTGGGACAGTCACAGACTGTACCTGCTAGGCTGTACAGATCACTGTCTCCGGCCACGGACACAGTACCTTTGCCTGGCAGAGGTGCTACGGACAGTATCGGGTACCAACCCCGACTGGGTACTGTCATCAGAGGCAGAGGTATGATAACTGGACCCATGTCCTTGCTGGGACTGGCCAGAGCCACGTGCATGTGGTCTACTGGGACGGTCAATGGACAGGCCAGCCCCAGCATGGCTGGGGCTGGTACTGCCACTACGGGAGCAGCTGTGAACTGTAGGCCGTCCGCGACCACTGCCAGCTGTTGCTGGCATGCATCAGCGTCAATGTCGCAACCATCCCGCATGGTCCTGGCTCATGGAAGACATATTGTGGATGGCATCTACTGTCTCCCCTCAATGGTTATCAATCACCTCAGTGTAATTCTGGATGGCACCGGCAAGGTCATGGATGCTGTCATTGATAGCGGTGTAATGGGCCCTCTGCGCCCTAAGTCCCTGTCTGGTGTACCATTCCATATGTGCCTGAGCCTGCATTACAGCCCAGAACATACTGGACGTTGTAAGACCTGTGAGGGCACGTCTGCCAGGGGCAATATGACCAGCGGTGCTCCCCCGAGAATCCCTGGACCTCCGCCTATATGGTACCATTCCAGGAATCCAGCTATGGCTGCTCTGAGGGGATGCAAGTGCCATGGGTACCACACTCTCCTGGTCAATGCCAACTGTATGCTGTCCCTCGCCTATGACCATTGGTGATGAGGGATGTATTGACAGTATGAGTGTGCGCATAGATGGGGTTAAATGCTGTGTACTGTCAATTGGCGGACCAATGACAGACCCTGTCAAACCTTCCTGTGCCAGAATACATTTCTCATCATCACCACTATTCGTGGCAGTGGCTTCAGGTTCCCTGCTGCATTTGGCCACCCCTAACTCAGCACCTGTGAGAGGAAGACAGGAAACACACTTTACAGTCTGCACATGATGCATGCACACATGCACACATGCACACATGAACACACGAACACATGCACACATGCACACATGCACACATGCACACATGAACACATGCAGACATGCATGCTTAAAAACCTCATCTTTGGCCAGCTAAGAACTTGCTGTATTCAACTGGATGTATAAGAGAATTTAAGTACCTTTATCTGCACTTTTTTTTTCCAAAAAACTACAGTATTTAAATTGATTTTAACTGTGTTGCAGGAATATTAACTGAACTGGAAGCTTTGACTCTGCTCTTCAGTTAGTCCCACCCACCCTCCCTGTTTTTGTTTTGGTGTTAATATTAGTGGCCTTGAAACTGCCTGCCCCTCTTGTAAATTTGTGTTTGGATACTCCTTCTGGGCCCATCTCATTTGCTCACTCAACTGAGTGCAGTGAGATCATATTCTGATTTCAGGCACTCCTACTGTGTACAAAGAGAGCATCTGGGAAACAGAAAAAAAAATTTAAGCTTGTTTCCTGCCTTTCCTGTTAAGTGGTATAGACTATTTGTAGGCTTCTGAGCCCCCAAGCCCTTCTGTGTTGGAGGGAAGCCTTCTAGCTTAGTTTTTTTTCTTATAACTAGCCAGTTTTCTAGTTTCAGCACTGAAATCTGTTTCTTTGATCTCAGCACTTGTTCAGACAAAAAAAAAAAAAAAATTCATCTGCTTTTACTGTACTTGTGTTTCTACCTACTTTATTTTACTTTTGCATCATCTTAAAAGTACTCAACTGTATTTATTACTGCTTGGTGTAACTCATTCTAAGCCTTTTGGTTTAAACACTTGGGCTTCGGACCAGTTGTTTTGCACTGAGAGGGTTTGTGGTCTGCACTGTAGTGGCAGAACAGGTAGCTTACATCCTTCTAGGTTAGGAACTGCTGATTGAGGGCTCAGTGTCTGTTATTCTAAAAGTGTATTAATTCTGATTTAAGCACTTGGGCTTTCAGGCCAGTTATTTTTCATTAAGAGGGTTCGTGGTCTGCACTCTTGTGGGAGGAGAGGCTGGACTCTGCCCTTCTGAGCTGGGAATTTCTGGTTAAAGGCTTATAGTGCATGCATATCTGAACTGCTTCTTACTGAAGTTGGTGCGCCTTGTTTGCTGTGGCATAGACTGGATTCGGGCCTGCTGGATCTAGCTTTGTTTGTGTAACTTGAGCACTAATCCAGGCATTCTCTAAAGTATTCAATTGTATTTATTACTGCTTGGTAGTAACTTGATTAAAGTGTAGCTATCATTCTAAGTCTTTTGGATTAAGCACTTGGGCTTCAGACCAGTTGTTTTACATTAGGAAGGTTTGTGGCATGCACTGTGGTGGCAGGACAGGTAGCTTTCATCCTTCTAAGTTGGGAACTGCTGATTGAGAGCCCAGTGTCTGTTATTCTTAAAGTGTATTAGTTCTGGTTTAGGCACTTGGGCTTCAGGCCAGTTATTTTACATTAAGAAGGTTCACGGTCTGCACTCTTGTGGGAGAAGAGGCTGGACTCTGCCCTTCTGAGCTGGGAATTTCTGGTTAAAGGTTTATAGTGCCTGAATATTTGAACTGTATCTTATTGAAATTGGTACACCTTGTTTGCTGTAGCATAGACTAGATCCAGGCCTGCTGAATCTAGCTTTGTTTATATGCTTGTTGTTTGTTTGCTTGTTATTTCCTGAACGCTAATTCCACCTAATATACGGCTTCTCAGCACTTCTGTGGATCACTAGTGATATCTGCATTGCTTACTGTACTTATTTCCTTGTTTCACTTGAAAGAAAGTTACTGTTTGTCGTTTTTGCATTTAAGTTACCTTAACACATTGCACTTAAGTTACCTGGCACTTGCTCGCTAAAGCAATTATATAAGTCAGCACTAAAAATTAAAAGCACTACACCCTCACTCCCCACTGGCCCTTGTTTTCAATTATTAAGGAATTCCCAATATTATTCTAGCATGTCCAAAGGTCAGTTGTCAATCTCCTCTCCGGTCCAGCTGGTGAATCTGGGAATCTGGAGGCAATGTTACAACTGCCTCATGTACAGAGACAACCCTCTCCTCCTCCCAACAAATTCCAACACATGTGAGAGATGCAACCATATAGCCAAACTGGAGGCTTAGCTCTCTCAACTCAGTACTGGCATAACCAGTCAGGAGGAGAAGGAAACCACACTCACTACAATTCCAGTCTCACATAGACCTACCACGACAGCAAACCAAACACATAATCACACAAACATACTCAGAGGCTCTAAATAAAGATCTGCCTAAGCAGCAGAGACCTCCAAAGCAGACACCAAAGCAACCGCTACCCCAAAACAAAACACGTGCAACACATATCTCACAAAGCCAGTGTGCCGAACAGTCACAGCCCTTAAGACTAAACAACACACCTGATACACTTGTAATAGGTGACTCTATCGTCAGGCACACTGACGTCCCGCTCACCAGGCTGAACAAGGAGAGGGGCACAGTGAGCAGCCTGTCGGGCACTAGGATCTGCCACATAACACAAGCACTCAGGTCACTCCAAGGCAAGTACAAATATGACTCAGTCATTGTCCATGCTGGTGTGAATGACCTGAGGCGTACCTCCCTGGACTACATAAAAAGAGACATAAAGGAGCTCTCTGAGCATGTAGCCCAGGCCGGTATGACCCTGACCTTGAGTAGCATCTTACCCTTACCAAGAATGATGCCACAATATAAAGACAAGATGGTCAATTTCAACAATTGGCTTAAGTACTGGTGTCATTCAAAGGGGATCCAATGCCTGTCAGCTTGGGATGACATGCTTGACAAGCCATGATGCTTCGCTAGGGACGGCTTGCACCTGTCACCCCTGGACTTTCGGATATTGGCAAAGGCTCTTGCTACCCCCCATAGTGCCTTTTTTAGGCAAGGCTCAAAAGACAAACCCACCTCCATAGGTATCAAAAGGGATAAGAAACTAAGAGTAATGCTACTCAACGCCAGAAGTCTAAACCTCAAGATGCGTGCACTCGAAACTCTCCTTAGCATGGAGAACATCGATATCCGTGCAGTAACAGAAACCTGGTTCAGGGCTCTCGAGAGCACCCCAGCACTACATACCTCATACCATGCTTTTCGGCCCCAAAACTTGGACCGAACCACAAAAGGAGGGGGAGTATCGATATTCATCAAAGATACCCACACCTCCAGGTTGGTGGCAAAGCACGAAGCATCAGAGACTATCCATGTGCAACTAACAGTGGGTAAAACTGCCTTCCAGTTTATAGCCTGCTACAGACCACCCTCCCAAACCCAGGAACCCCACTCGGCCTTTCTGAGAACACTGGAAAATATGAAGGTCTCTCCAAACACCATTATATTGGGCGACTTCAACTACCCAAACATAGACTGGGAGCATTACTCTAGCTCCAACACCCTAGCCCAAAGGTTCCTAGAATTTATAAACTCAAATGCTATGGAACAATTTGTTACCACTCCCACAAGAGGGGAAAACATACTGGACCTGATCATCACCAACATGGGGACTCTATGCTCCAGACCAGAAGTGTATCCCTCACTGGTAAGATAAGACCATAAACTAATCTCACTGGATATTCACATCCCGACCCCACCCCTTGCCCAGAAAACAACAGTGAAAAACTTCTCTAAAGCAAATTTCACACTCCTCAAAACCGAGGTGGAATCCTTCAAAGCCCCCGGGCCTGTGGAAAATATGGCCTAGACCGCAGAATCCTTTATAAACGCATTCTATGAACACCTTCAGGAATGCATGAATCATGCGATCCCAAATAAAACCAAGACCAAATCCTCCAAAGGCAGACGTCCTGTCTGGTGGACCCCAGCCATAAACAAACTATACAATAGAAGGAGGAAGCTACTAAATGATAGAGCAAAATCCCAAAAAGGGAAGGCATCGCTGATCACTATTAGCAAAAAACTATGGGCACTCATAAAATTGTCTAAGGCCAGCTTCGAGAGAAAAATTGCACAGGACACTAAGGATAATCACAAGGCTTTCTTTAGTTATGTTAGAAACCTGGGTGGTAATTCCCAGATATGCTCAGAATTAGTCCAAAATGACAAAAAATACACTGAACCCACAGACATTGCCAATATCCTAGCTGACAGGTTCAGCGCAAACTCCCCCCCCCACCAAAAGGGCAAATATCTATCCCAGCAGAGTGCTGCCCCCCTGACATCTCAGATGCTCAGGTAAGAGCCGCCCTCTCCAAAGCAAAAATCACAGCATCAATGGGACCAGACAGTGTCCCGGGCTGCATCCTACATGAACTCCAAGAAGAGCTAAACCCAAACATAAAACTACTGTTCAATCTCAGCCTTACTACAGGATATGTGCCCAAAGAGTGGTGTACAGCAACAGTGGTCCCTCTCCATAAAGGTGGTGCCTCAACGGATCCTGGAAACTATCGCCCCATAAGCCTGACTAGCTTGGTCTGCAAAGCTATGGAAAGGATCAGCATGGACCTCATAAATAAAGATATTGGGGACCTACAGACACTGGATCATACCCAGTTCGGCTTTGTTAAGGGCAGATCTTGCCTCATAAACCTGGTTGATTTCTTTGAAACAGTTACCAAGGCCATTGACGAGGGGAAGGTGGTCCACACAGCCTACCTGGACCTCGCAAAAGCCTTTGATACAATACCCCACTCGGGCATTATAGATAAGCTCACCAGCTTAAATATAAACCCCTATGTCACTAGATGGATTGCAAATTGGCTCAAGGACAGAACCCACATGGTTAGAATTGCTGGAGCCATGTCAGACTCCAAACCAGTTACAAGTGGTGTCCCACAAGGCTCAGTCCTGGGACCTCTCTTGTTCGGTATATATTTCGGAGGTACAGGCCAACACGGAAGGACTGTGGCTGACCAAGTTCGCAGATGACTGCAAACTGCCATAATCGACTCTCCAGCCGACACAAGCATCCTCCAAAAGGGCCTCATAGAAGCAGACAACTGGTGCCAGAGCCATGGCCTCAAGCTAAATGCCAAAAGTGTATAGTCATCCCTTTGGCAAAAACAAAGTGCCCACAAATTACCACATAGGTGGTAATCCATTAAGTACAGAAGAAGTAATTAGGGACCTGGGGACCCAAGTTGATAGCAATCTCATTTGACAACCACGTGGCCAAAGTGGTTAGAAAAACATTTTATATAGCCCACCTAATCATGAAGGGATTCACATCTAGATCAGGGGAGGTCATCGTGCCTCTTTACTCATCCCTCATCTGGCCCATAATTGAGTACAATGCCCCTTTTGGGATGTACCTTACCAGACACCTGCAGCAACTGGAAAGACCCCAAAAGTACCTCACCAAGAGGATCAAAGGGCTCAAACAGATGCCATATGCTGCCCGGTTAAAGAAACTCCAGCTCTACTCAGTGGCATACTGCCTGTTCAGAGGCGATCTGTGCCTGACGTATAAAGCCATATCCAACCCAGAATTAATGGACATGCTGCACCTCAGAAAATCCAAATCCCATCGAGCTACGTGCTCAAGAGACTTGAACCTCAGCACTGAAATAAATAGGACATGCTGGAAGGACAGATTCATAACCCAGAGGCTCCCTTCACTCTGGAATAAAATCCCAGTCCAGGTTAGGCAGAGTCCCTCACTGACTCTCTTCAAGAGGAATCTTGATGAGTGGATGGGAGATCATAGGTTTACCCCGGGTATCACTTCTGTGTCACTGTTAGACAGAGGCACAGTATACTAACCTCGAAAAAGGGCATAGCAAAATAAATTTAAAATGGGTGGCGAAAGCCAAACACATTCTGGCTAGGCTTATAAATGCCCTAGGGCAGATATTGTAGTATGAACCTATGAACCTATGAACCTATGCACACATGTACCCATATACACTCCTCACTACAGCACATACACACACACACACACCAGCAATCCAACACATACTCTATAGTGGGTGAAGGTGGGTGTTAGTATCACAAGGCAAACAGTCACCACACACGTGTCAGCATGCAGAATATGTGTTGCACAAGACCATGCAGTGCAAGTGTAGACACCCCTATTTCATGGCAGTGTACATGGCTTTGATGCAACTGTGTAGTTGTTCAGTGACTGGCTACACCCTGGAACACAATGTGTACCTGGACACGACATTGCTGTGCAAGTATTATCAGCTCTGCAATGCCCTGTGCACCATCACTCACAGGTATACATGCCATGGCTGCATGTGTTATCTGTGTGACACATAGATTTCCATGTCTGAGTACAGTGTCTGTGTCCATAGCAGATAATAGTGGGCACAGGTGTAGCACATGCATGCTATGTACACACACGGGATGTGTGATGCATGTTGACGTGAAGGAATCCCAATGCTCAACATGGCCAGTGTACAGTGGTTATGGTGAGTGTGGGACATATTGCAGATATGTTGGTGCCAGCCATGGCATGGCATGCTACACGACTGCAACATTAAACACCACACATACCCACTGCATGTCATGTGACCTATACACCCACTAGCATTCCAGGACATATATTTGACAGTTTGTTTGGATGGCGACTGCTGTGCATATTGTGTATACTGGCATATGTAAGCACACACACAACATGCTATGCATATTGTGTATAGGTGCATATGTTTGCACACACACAGCATTGAGGTGCACAGCAATGACTGCTATGAGTAGTACTGTGGTGACTGTAACTGAATGGGGTGTAGTACCCTGTGCCATCATCATCATGCATCTTGTGGTCACTAGCGAAAAACAAAAAAACAGCTTGGAAACACCAAAGCAAATTCTCTCTAAGTTTAATTCTCTTTCAGTTTAATGAAGCACTTTTCATCTTGCACATGTGGCAAGACTTCATCAGAAACTGAACAGACTTCAACACAAGCAATATATACACACCCTTTTTGTCACATGACACTTCTAATTAAAATCTTGTGTCTTAAAGGCACATCCACATTATTGCTACTTAAAACATTTTTTAAAAACAAATATGACTGAAAATATTTTAGAACATCTCAACCCTTCCCTTCCTTCAGAATTTTTACCTGTAATGGTGATAGAAATATATATGCAAACATACGTATACTAACAATACTATGTCTCAAATTATTTTGTTGACTCTCAAAATATAATATTACTTAGTTAACTAAGAAGTCAAAAACTTACATATCTGAGTCAAAAGAAGTCAGATATCACAAATATGAACGCATTTTATAAAAATGCATACACACATTAACGTTTAAGATTTTTCAACTTCAGTATACTGTTTAAAGATATTGTCTCATTCAAACCTGGGTAAAACATTGCCCCAGTGCGTATTTGCCAACTTAACTCAAGTTGCTCAAGTAAAAGTGTAAGTGGGCCCCCCCGACTATCATCAACAGCTGAATCAATTGCTTTGAACAAAAATGAATGTTGTGGAAAGGAAATAGTGTCTAGCCAGTGCATTTTCTCTGTTAAGGGTCTTTATTTTATATAGATGTTCGTATACTCATTGTTTTAAGCTTCTATCCGTTTTACCTATGTAAAATACTGCACAGCATTGACACTGAGCTACATAAACCACAAACTTGGACTGACAAGTATACTTCAATTTGATTTTAAAACTAATATTTTTAACTTCAATGTCTTGTCCTGTACTCATGTATTTACAGTAGTTACACATTTTGCATTTGTACATGCCACACTTCCACTGTGGGGTGTTTTTTTATGTTATAATAATTCCTTTAAATTAGTCCCACTCTTGTAAATAATCCAGGGTTTGCTTTTGACCTTGTAAGAAAGGTGAGGATCTCTCCTAATTATTTCCCAATTTTTGTTCAAAATTGATGTTATTTCCCTTGCATTACTACTATAGGGTGTTATTAAACTTAAATTCCATACTTCTTTTTGTTGTAATTCTCTGTCATTTATTATAACACTTTGTAAACCAATGGACAAAATGGGTTTATACAACCCCTGTTCTCTCTTGTATTTTACTTCTTCCAGTAGACACTCAAAAAAATCTACTGTGTAACCTCTCCTAACAAACATTGACCTCAAATTATTACATTCATCCATGAAATCCTGGTCCAACGTGACCATATGGGCAGCTCTCACGAGTTGGCCCTTCACCACTGATTTCTTTTGGTGCCATGGATGGCAACTGCTAAAATGTAATAAAGAGTTTGAGTATGTGGCCTTTCTATAAATTTTCACTGCATATGCTTTCCTTTCCATATCTTTACTAAGATCCACATCCAAGTATGAAATCCTGGTCATTTCAAATACATAAGTAAAAGAAAGGAAATCTGTAGTGTTGTTAAGATAATCTACTAGTTTACTAGCTGCTTCCTTATTTCCTTCAAAAATGATAAAAATATTGTCCAAAAACCGTGTGTAGAACTGGATGTACTGGTTCACTTCATGTTTACCAAAGATAAATTCCTGTTCCCATGAGACCATTACCAAATTGGCATAACTTGCCCCACAGGGTGACCCCATAGCTACACCGGTCTTTTGAACATATAACTTATCATTACATAAAATGAAATTATTATACAAGATTATGTCAAGCATTTCCTCTATTAAAGCCACCTCATTAGAGGCTACTGCTTTAGTGCTCAGGTAACTACTGACTCGTTCGATGCCTTCCACATGGGGGATAGAAGAAAATAAATCTACCACATCCACTGTTAGAAAACTGAAGTCAGCATTGAATTCTAAATTCTTGATTTGTGACAAGAACGACCAAGAATCTTTACATATATATTTCTCTTGAGTTACATACTTCTTCAACTTTTGGTCTACCCATTTTGCCCAAGGGTAAGTTATACTTGCCCTAGCATCCACCAAAGGACGCATAGGTGGATTGTACACATTATTATGTAACCTAGGGATACCAAACAAAACAGGTATCCTTGGGGAAGGCATAGATAAATATATAAACAAGTCAGTAGTAATCCTGGTTTCTAACAACATTTCATATAAATGAGACTTTATTTTACTATATGCTTGATTTAACTCATTACGTGAAACCAACTGATATGTGGGACTTTGGACTATTTGGTCCATTTTATTGACATAGTCCTCCACATTCATAACAACAAGCCCTCTTCCCTTATCTGGGGCCATAACACGGACTGGGGCTTCTTGAATTAGTTGTAATAAATACAGTTGTTCGCTGGTAACATTTACAGATGAAACATTCTTCCTTTTATTCTGCTTATGATTACTACCCGCCCCTAAAAATTTTTAAATCAATTAAAGTTTTAACTAAGTCTGTTTTTCTTGTGGGGACAAAGGTGTATCCCTTGGCTAACAGTTCCACCAATTGATTTAAAATTATTTGTACGTAAACTCAATTTGTCTATGCTTTTTGTTGACAATATTATGGTTCAGTCTTGTGCATTACATCCTTCAAGTACTTTTTGTCCCCCTTTACACCCAACTTTACAATGTTTTGAACTCATTTGTGAGTTGGATTTATATAATGTTTTAGGGGTGGGTAGTAATCATAAGCAGAATAAAAGGAAGAATGTTTCATCTGTAAATGTTACTAGTGAACAACTGTATTTATTACAACTAATTCAAGAAGCCCCAGTCCGTATTATGGCCCCAGATAAGGGAGGGGGACTTGTTGTTATGAATGTGGAGGACTATGTCAATAAAATGGACCAAATAGTCCAAAGTCCCACATATCAGTTGGTTTCACGTAATGAGTTAAATCAAGCATATAGTAAAATAAAGTCTCATTTATATGAAATGTTGTTAGAAACCAGGATTACTACTGACTTGTTTATATATTTATCTATGCCTTCCCCAAGGATACCTGTTTTGTTTGGTATCCCTAAGTTACATAAAAATGTGAATAATCCACCTATGCGACCTTTGGTGGATGCTAGGGCAAGTATAACTTACCCTTGGGCAAAATGGGTAGACCAAAAGTTGAAGAAGTATGTAACTCAAGAGAAATATATATGTAAAGATTCTTGGTCGTTCTTGTCACAAATCAAGAATTTAGAATTCAATGCTGACTTCAATTTTCTAACAGTGGATGTGGTAGATTTATATTCTTCTATCCCCCATGTGGAAGGCATTGAACGAGTCAGTAGTTACCTGAGAGCTAAAGCAGAAGCCTCTGATGAGGTGGCTTTAATAGAGGAAATGCTTGACATAATCTTGTATAATAATTTCATTTTATGTAATGATAAGTTATATGTTCTAAAGACCGGTGTAGCTATGGGGTCACCCTGTGGGGCAAGTTATGCCAATTTGGTAATGGCCTCATGGGAACAAGAATTTATCTTTGGTAAACATGAAGTGAACCAGTACATCCAGTTCTACACACGGTTTTTGGACGATATTTTTATCATTTTTGAAGGAAATAAGGAAGCAGCTAGTAAACTAGTAGATTATCTTAACAACACTACAGATTTCCTTTCTTTTACTTATGTATTTGAAATGACCAGGATTTCATACTTGGATGTGGATCTTAGTAAAGATATGGAAAGGAAAGCATATGCAGTGAAAATTTATAGAAAGGCCACATACTCAAACTCTTTATTACATTTTAGCAGTTGCCATCCATGGCACCAAAAGAAATCAGTGGTGAAGGGCCAACTCGTGAGAGCTGCCCATATGGTCACGTTGGACCAGGATTTCATGGATGAATGTAATAATTTGAGGTCAATGTTTGTTAGGAGAGGTTACCCAGTAGATTTTTTTGAGTGTCTACTGGAAGAAGTAAAATACAAGAGAGAACAGGGGTTGTATAAACCCATTTTGTACACTGGTTTACAAAGTGTTATAATAAATGACAGAGAATTACAAAAAAAAGAAGTATGGAATTTAAGTTTAATAACACCCTATAGTAGTAATGCAAGGGAAATAACATCAATTTTGAACAAAAATTGGGAAATAATTAGGAGAGATCCTCACAAGGTCAAAAGCAAACCCTGGATTATTTACAAGAGGGGGACTAATTTAAAGGAATTATTATAACATAAAAAAACACCCCACAGTGGAAGTGTGGCATGTACAAATGCGAAATGTGTAACTACTGTAAATACATGAGTACAGGACAAGACATTGAAGTTAAAAATATTAGTTTTAAAATCAAATTGAAGTACACTTGTCAGTTCAAGTTTGTGGTTTATGTAGCTCAGTGTTAATGCTGTGCAGCATTTTACATAGGTAAAATGGATAGAAGGTTAAAAGAATGAGTATATGAACATCTATATAAAATAAAGACCCTTAACAGAGAAAATGCACTGGCTAGACACATTATTTCCTATGCACAGCATTCATTTTTGTTCAAAGCAATTGATTCAGCTGTTGATGATAGTCGGGTGGGCCCGCTTACAATTTTACTTGAGCAACTTGAGTTAAGTTGGCAAATACGCACTGGGGCAATGTTTTACCCGGGTTTGAATGAGACAATATCTTTAAATAGTATACTGAAGTTGAAAAATCTTAAACGTTAATGTGTGTATACATTTTTATAAAATGCGTTCATATTTGTGATATCTGACTTCTTTTGACTCGGATATGTAAGTTTTTGACTTCTTAGTTAACTAAGTAATATTATATTTTGAGAGTCAACAAAATAATTTGAGACATAGTATTGTTAGTATATGTATGTTTGTATATATATTTCTATCACCATTACAGGTAAAAATTCTGAAGGAAGGGAAGGGTTGAGATGTTCTAAAATATTGTCAGTCATATTTGTTTTTAAAAAATGCTTTAAGTAGCAATAATGTGGATGTGCCTTTAAGACACAAGATTTTAATTAGAAGTGTCATGTGACAAAAAGGGTGTGTATATATTGCTTGTGTTGAAGTTTGTTCAGTTTCTGATGAAGTCTTGCCACATGTGCAAGACGAAAAGTGCTTCATTAAACTGAAAGAGAATTAAACTGAGAGAGAATTTGCTTTGGTGTTTCCAAGCTGTCTTTTTGTTTTTCGCTAGTTTGTCTTACTTTGGTTCCTGTATCTTGTGGTCACTCACAGCTACTAATGTGTGCAAGACCACCACCTAGCATGCTGTACCTGAACTGCAGTGCCATGGCTATGTTCACAATTACACAGCCACTTTGTACATGGGTGTGTGAGGTGCCCAATAGGGAGCATTGCCTAACATGACTGTGTTATGTGTTGCAGAGTGTTGCACAGCCCCATGATAGGCCTCTACCCCTGAGGTACATCATGTGTGTGTGCATGACATGTGGCATACTGAAGTGTGACCTTACAGCGGGTGTGTGGTAATGCCAAATGTAGCATGTTCTCATGTACTGCATATGATAAACGTGTTCTGTTGTGTACAACTGTAGCAACTATGCATATCCAATGTGCAGTACAGTGTTGCCACAAATATGCCTGCTGCTGTGTG
The DNA here is from genome assembly GCF_019279795.1 of Protopterus annectens. NCBI lineage: Eukaryota > Metazoa > Chordata > Ceratodontiformes > Protopteridae > Protopterus > Protopterus annectens. The sequence goes on along the minus strand of NC_056733.1, from coordinate 1,389,596,185 downwards.
CATTGCATGTGATTGTGGCAGCTACTGACTTTACTGAGATGTTTAATGTCTCACAGCAAACATGCACAGCATGCATTATGCGTAGGTGTGTTACGTGTACATGGCCTATACCTCACCTATGACATGCACATGTCATTACCAATATTAAAGTGTTGACACACTCACCAGCATGCATCGTCTGCCCTGCTGTCACACCAGAGGGACCTACAAGCATATGACACAGTTTGTCAGTTGCCACAACTGTGGCATTGCTACTGTGAGTGTGCTAAACTACAGTAGAATAACAGTCAACAGTCACAGGTGTACAGATACTATTCCAAATATCAGTATTGCACACAATAGGCAGCACAACTGCTGAACACACAGTACACATCTCACATATGCATATTCTAACAATACAGGTAACAGTAGTCTACAGCTAGGGCATATTACCTGCACACTCCATGTCATCATGCTGGGTGGCTCCGGCCTCCATGATGACACATGTGTGATGCTGTTGCTGCTGGAGGCCAGGAGCCACCATGCTTAGGAGCAGCTCCTCCACTCTGGTATGGGGGGGTGTATGGCCGTCTCACCACCTGTGGCAAGCTGTTGTCTATGGATATCAGACGCACGCCGCCGGACATGTCTAATTAAATCACTGCAGTGATGGCATACCTGCTCATATGTCTGGTTATGCATGCCTATGTCATTTACCCAATGAACAAGATCTTGCCACAGTGCAGTACGCTCATGCTGGTGCTGGCTGGCCCTGGAAAACAGCAGTGTATAGTTCTGTACCAGGCTGTTATGTATTTCCTGTTCCTCCGCAGCTGTATATGACAGATTGCGTTGATGAGCCATAACCCTGGAAGACAATTAAACGATATGTGTGAGCGAGTCATGTGGCACACTTAACATTATTAAGTACAGATATCACTTAACTGCCATATATAGCATCTGTTTGTCTGTCAGAGGATACACACATTCAATACCACATATCAGTGCTCAGCACACAACTGGATGACAGTGCCTGCCACACTCCATATAACAAACCAGTAAACACCAGTACTCGGTACACTGTTTGGGATACAATGCACAACCTTGCCACGGGGGTATATATCAAGCTAATGCATGTAGAAAGATGTCATCCAATGCAATGAATGTAAAGTACATTACAGTATTACCAGTAAACCACCCTAGTCGTTGATGCCATACCCCTAGCTAACATATGTGCATGGTTGTTAATATAGCTGGCATACTGCTGTAACAGAGTAAACATGTTGCTAGGTACACACACACACCCTGTAACACACATGTGATTGCGGGCATGGTACAGGCATCATTACACACACATCAGACATACATACAACACACAAATGTATGCCAACACAGATGAGCATTACCTGTGTACCTTACAGTACTGTGTGCCCCTACTTACAGATACCTATGCCTGAGGTATGTAATCTGTGAAGACAACGGGAAACACACAAGACAGTGTTACCAGGGAATGTGAACATACACCATACTGTGCTGTTTAGGCCGACAGCTTCAGGTAGTACAACAGTTCATATGTGAGCTGGATTCACCAGCAGTACCCCTTACTGAGCATACATGTATTGCTTCAGCCTGCAATGGGACACCACAGTTGTACACAAGGAACTACATCACAACATATGCCATCCTACTATGTCTGCATCCCAATAACTGACACATCTTTCTCTGGCCTCACACCTAGGACACAAACTACCATGACAGGAACAACCTCAAACTAAGCTATCACAACTTTACAGACCTTGCACACATTCACTGTCACACTCATTCCACCTCACATAGCAGGTATAGGACTGAGTACATGTGTGTGTGCATTGTGTCATAGGTAGGTAATACTCTATTGGCCCTAGGGCCTAGAGCAGCCTAGCCATATGCTACCCTGGCCTTTGACACACATGTAATGTGATTTCACTTGCTCCTGTCAACCGCATACACAGAGGCCACTCCCAGGGCATATTACCTATCTCCCAAACAATCATCAGGGGTATGTATGACATCTGCTAATGAGGAGCCTTGTTTGTTAATGCTGGGTGGTTTAGTCCAGATAATGGCATATTTGTGGATAGGAACCTGTACCTCCAGCATGTGCTGTTTGGTGAGGTGGTGAGGATTAGGGCCCTAGGTCATGTAGCCCGGAGGGATTGTGAGGTGTTGACATGGTGGTTGGCCGACTGCTATGGGTGTGACATACCTCTGTATGTCCGGCAGAGGTAACCTCTGGGTGGGCGGTATGCAACGCACTCTAGCTGTGGTTTTGTCAGTCAGTCTGCATAGGGCATGTGTTTGAGGGCAGTATTACTCTTTGTGAGGTATGTCTGTGGCCTTTCCACTTGCTGTAGTTGTCATGTGAGGTACATACCACATGGGGCATTGTGATGAGTAGAGGGGAACACTGACCTATATTTCCCTAGATGGTACACCTTTTGTGATGACACGTACCATGTAGACAGATTACAAGACTAGTGTGGCACTGTGATTATCAAAGGGGAGGCTACTGTCCATCTGTGTCCCATGTTCCCTTCTGACACCTTCAGTGTTAGGCAGGCTACCACCTATGTGGTAGTTACTGGGTAAAGTGTTTTGGAATGGGGTATGGCACTGCAGTACCAACACTGGTGTTCAGTCCATGCCTTGGTCAACAGGCTCCTGTTGCAGTACGTATGACCCCATGTCTCTCTCTCTCTCTCTATATATATATGTATATATATATATATATATATATATATATATATATATATATATACATATACATATCTATGCATATCTATACATAGCTATAGATATCTATAGATATCTATACATATCCATATATATCTATATATATCTATATATATATCTATATATATCCATATATATCTATATATACATCTTTATATATATATATATATATATATATATATATATATATATATATATATATGTATATATCTATATCTATATATATATCTATATATGTCTATATATATATATCTATATATCAATATATATATATATATATATATTTATATATATATATATATATATATATATATCTATACACACACACACATATATATATATATATATATATATATATATATATATATATACATACACATACATGTATACATCCATTGCTGTATATATAGATGCACATATAGGCACATATATTGCCCACCTTTCATGGTGGGGATGTCAATTATGCAACAGTCGTGAGACATACGGTTATGTAATAATATTGCACAGTGTTGTGCAGAATGCATTTTGCTGTCCTCAGGCCATATAGCTGTAGCAGGCCTCATGGCCTGTAGCTCAGTCCTACAGCGTTTAACCACCACATGACATATACCGGCACTGCTTGCTTTCTGCAATGCCACACACTACAACCTACATACATATGTGCACATAGCAACCTTCAACAACATATATATGTCCAGCCTTCACTAACAGTTGCAGTATGTCCCTTGCCCTATGCACATGTGCATATACATATAGATATGGACTGCTGCCACATATGGACGATTCACAGTATGTAGAGTACCCTTCAGACACATCATTTGGATGCCAGCAAATGCATATCTGTTACATACCTTACCTTTGTATTCCTCACCTCCGTCTGTTGTAGCTGTTGATTTTTTTTTTTGGTTTTGGTTTCCTCTGTGTGTTGGTCTTTATTTTCAGTGTCTATCTGTTACAGCCTGTTTGTCTCTGTCTGTCTGTCTGTCTCTGTCTGTCTGTCTGTCTGTCTCTCTCTCTCTCTCAGTTGGTGCAATGATATTATTGCATGTGTGGACAGCAAGTACAAGCTGCTTTTCTAGGTATCTGCACATGTGCATGTGATGGCCACTGCACCAATCGGTGCCCACCATTTAGTAATTGCATGCAGCCTGCTGTGTGGTAATTGCAGTACTCACTGTGATTACAGGACACTGCATTAAAATGCTAGGTTAGGTAGGTGTAGCCCTTTCAGTTGTGCAAGGTGGGGCCCATGCTTGTTTGCTGTAGACACTGTTGTCTCAGTCAGAAGGTTGGTATATGTCTCATATCTGAAGCTAGGGTTGTAGCCAGTGATATGCATGTTGTACTGAAACCTGACTGTTGCTTCTTCCAGTGCACTCTTCTCAGTGTGTAAGTTTACTCACACCTCCTAATGCTAACACTGGATACATGGGAGTATGTTCTTTCTTTTCGAATTAGAGAATTAACTGGCATACAACAGTAGTTATTGCAATGTGTTCCTATGGCTTTCCTATTTTCCCTTTACATTCACTCATTGTAATGCATGACATATTTCTTACAGCACCAAGTTATTGTATATCTGCTGTGGCTTAGTGGTACTTCATGCAGACTGGTGAGTCCAAGGTGTGGGGTTCAAGACTGAGATGGGTATTTTATTTTGCTGCTAAGCAGTACAAGGGCCCTGTCATACACAGTGACTAAGGCACTTTTAAGCAGTTGTAAGCGGGTTTGCATGATGCTTAGCGATGCTTAGCTAAGCGCACACATGCGCACACTGGTGCAAACCTGCTTACTACTGTTTACAAGTGCTTACTCTCGCTAAACCCCTTGCTCATTTCTTTGACAGAAAAGTAAATGGGGAGATAGGAATGTGGTGCTAAAGGGTGCACAAAGAGGAGAAGACAGTAGGGAAACCAGCTCGGGATGTACAGGATGGGTGTGGGGAAGGTCCATAGCTGCCCGTTTCTTTACCAGCAACAGCTGTGCATATGCAATACATTAGGAGTGAAATTTGAAACCTTCCTCCCCTGAGAGAGGGGTGAGGACAACTAATTTGGGAGGGTGGCCTAATGGTTAAGGTGTTTGCCTTACAAACAGAAGGTACAGGGTTTGAATCTCACAGGGGATAACTGGCTAGGCTTAACATGGCTCGCCAGGGCAGTTAGCCTAGTACTAACCTATGAACCTATGAAGTATGTTGTACTACCAATTATGAATATCAGGCACATGCACTGTTTATGAACAGCTATACTGTCATTAATACGTTACTCACTTCTGAACAGTTTGTGGTTTGTTTGTGTTGACATTAGCACAGTCTGCTCAGGACAACTGGACATATTTCAGTACTGTGTATGCCTACCTACACCCGTGGGTGTGCCTGACTACACAGGTATATGGTACTTTTGGGTAGGGGTGCAGAACTGCGGAGAGCATTATTTATTATCGTGTGCTGTTTATCTTGCTGAACATGCAGAGTTGCTGTGTACCTGTTAGTCTATAAAGGCTAGTAGTCTGTCTCAGTAGCTCCCATCTGTGGACATATCCAGATGGTAGACAGAGGTTAGCCTAGTATCCTTTGACTGTGCACCACACCAGTCTTTTCAGCACCTGAACAATGGCATTGTCACAGGTGGTTGCTAGCAGTACATGGCTACATCCTTTGATATTTCTGTGGTGTACTCCTACATACGGGCATGCTTGTGGAATTCATTCTACAGCTATTTGCTGAGTGTGTAACAGCAGACAAGCTGATATGCCTGTGTGTTTCTGACACTTCCAGGCCGCAGATGCTCTCAGGTAAATATTTGAACAGCCTCAGGGAAAGGTACATATACGTGGGATACACCTGTGATATATTTCAGATATTTTGCTGTTGAGACTTTGGGGGATTCAGAGCATATGTATTACTACACCTTTTCTGACGTGCAAGCAGTGTCTACTCTCACTTATTGACATTTTTCATTAAGTGAGATTCCCCACCTTTCTGCCTACTGTTAGTACATTTCACAGGGAGTAAGAGGGGCACAGCTAACATTTGTTTGCAAATCAGGAACATCCCTGTATATCAGTCACAGTTGGGAGGTCTGGCCTCCGACCTATTCAAATATGCCAGTGTTTATCCTGCTCTGATACTGTGTGGGGTTTGTAAGGTGCTACTGTAACATTATTCCCTACTAGCATGGCTGGTTCTCTTTTCACAGTCATGTCATGCAATTCCACAACCACTGCTGGTAAAGACCCACAGAAAAGGATTAGGGTTACACCATTCCTAATTTTCATTTACATTCCCTCATTGTAATGATTGATATATTTATTTCCGAACCAAGTTATTTGCATATCTGCTGTGGCTTAGTGATAATTCATGCAGTCTATTGTGTCAATGTCTGGGGTTCGAGACTGGTAGAGGTATTTTCTTTTGCTGCTGAGCAGAACAAGGGCCCTGCCATAGAGTGACTAAGGCACTTTTAAGCAGTTTTAAGCAGGTTTGCATGGGTTTGCAAGACACTTAGCTAAGCGCACACATGCACACACTCACGTAATCCCGCTTACTACTGCTTAAAAGTGCTTACTCCCGCTAACCCCCATGCTAATTTCTTTTAAAGAAAAGAAAATGGGGAGATGGGAAAGTGATGAAAAAGAGGGCACAAAGAGGGACACACAGTAGGTTCATAGGTTCATAGGTTCATACTAGGATATCTGCCCTAGGGCATTTATAAGCATAGCCAGAGTGTGTTTGGCTTTCGCCACCCATTTTAAATTAATTTTGCTATGCCCTTTTTTGAGGTTAGTATACTGTGCCTCTGTCTAACAGTGACACAGGAGTGATACCCGGGGTAAACCTACGATCTCCCATCCACTCATCAAGATTCCTCTTGAAGAGAGTCAATGAGGGACTCTGCCTAACCTGGACTGGGAGTTTATTCCAGAGTGAAGGGAGCCTCTGGGTTATAAATCTGTTCCTCCAACATGTCCTATTTATTTCAGTGCTGAGGTTCAAGTCACTCGAGCGCATAGCTCGATGGGATTTGGATTTTCTGAGGTGCAGCATGTCCATTAATTCCGAGTTGGACATGGCTTTATACGTCAGGCACAGATCGCCTCTGAGCAGGTAAACAAGCTCGGGATGTGCAGGACGGGTGTTGGGAAGGTCCATAGCTGCCCATTTCTTTAACAGCAACAGCTGTGCATATGCAATGAATTTGGAGTGAAATTTGAAACCTTCCACCCCTGAGAGAGGGGTGAGGACAACAAAGTATGTTGTACTGCCAATTCCAATTATCAGCTTACATGTTTGTCTGATGGACATGTGTGTGAAATGGGCAGCTATGTATGGGCCGTAATTTTTTTGTGGGTACAGATTGCCCCTTTTTTTTTTTTTCAGGTGAGAGTGGGAAATGATGTAGAGGTAGGGGTGGTGTATGACACATGGGGTGGGTGAACACAACTGACGGGGTCAGATGTTTGGAAATCGCAAGCCCATGAGCCCATAGATGGTAACAGTGGAACTTAGATCCCCACCCATAGGCAGTCACCACTGAACCTTCATAGCCCCGAGGGTGGCTGTGCTGGGGGCTGCATAGGATGGGCAGGCTCACCTGTGAGATGCGCCACTCTCGCCTCAAGCTGGCGTAAGGGATCAGCGACTGAATACTGGATCTCCCTCCGCACCACAGCCCGGACCCTTTGAAGAGTGACAGGTGGCCCTTCTCCGCCCATGCTTGCATGGGGGGACAAGCCCCATCCCCTGCAGTGCTTCCACCCAAAGGTGGCACAGGACCAATGGAGGAGGGGAGCCCGAGCTGGGCACCGGACCTGCTGGTGCCAGGTGCACTCGCCGGCTGAGGAGGGACAGGTGGGTCCGCTGGGACTGGCCTTCCCATACGTTCTGTGATTAGGTGTGTTTAATTACAACATAAGCAAAACAGCATTCCAGATTAGTTGTAACAACATGCAATAATATTCCCATTAACCCAACACACCAAGGGTACAACAGTTGAACAGCAAGCATAACACATGCATATATTGAACCACAGTGGTTATTCCAACAGCATGCAGGGATGTTTGGTAGCAACAGGCCACCATGATTGTGGTGTTTAAACAGGGCACATGCATCAACGTGAATGCAAATATTTATAGAACAATAGGACATATGTCCCAACAAATATTTAAGATTACACATACCCATTGAGGTGTGGAATTGCATGGTTTATGCACATACAGTAGGGTGTATAAAAAACCTCAGTTAACATCTTATAATGACCTTTTAGTCTACACTGCATTCCTAGTGACTGCAAGTGTATATCCCCTACCTGTATTATTACACTTGCCACCATACATTAGGTTGTGTAATGGGTTTGGCTAGTTCAATATATGCCTGACCTATATCTGACATACTAACTGTCCAGGATGCAGATGTTACTGCTACATATTTCTTGATTGCTTTTATATTTCTTTATCTACATATCTGGGATGTTTTCACATGACATTTTCACTTCGATTTGTACAGAACCCTGCATTTCTTGACACACACTCACATTTCTGGGGAAGAAATAACATGCTACACATGTGCCAGGTTTACTTATTCATGCCAGCCAGTAACGGCCTGTTGTGGACTGTATATATGTTTCACAGCTACTAGTACTTCCATCACCCACTTTATATGGGACTGCACAACTCTGGGTTGCCAGCACCTTTTCAAACAGTACTGTTTGTATACTGCAAGGGTACAACAACATTTCAGACTCTGTGACACAGACACACTCTGGGTTTTGACCTTTATTAATGACATTACACACTTTTCCACAGACTCACTCCTTTATTTGTTTTAACAGTGTATATGGCAGACATGTTCAAGACATATTATACCTTTATTAATAGGTTAGAACAATCTTTTTTCAGGCTCACTCACTTATTTTATATGACAGTGCCTGCAGAGATATTATTCCAGACATATATTACCTTTCTTATTGGGTTTCTACACTCTTTTTCTGCATCTCTGATGTTTTTATCTGAAAGTACATGCAGAGGACTTATGCAGGCAATTTTCTGGCTGTATTATTGGACTACAACAGTTTCTTTCATGCTCTCTCCCATATTTTATATAACAATACATGCAGAATAATCACTAACCTGCCTGGTGGGGCAGCCTTAGCAGCCTATCAGCATAGGCTTGCTAATTCGTAGCACGGTCACCTGCAGCTGTAAAGTAAATGAAGGGATACTGAGACATACCTATCCATTATACATACTCCATTATCAATTCTTACATACTGCATTCCATGGCTACATACTCAGTTGTGGGGCATCCCGCATCCCACGGACCTCCTGCATCCATTGGTTCAGGCAGTCCTGCTTTCGTCTCTTCAGGTCTGCATGGTGGTGATGGACTTGCTCACCAGTCCGAGGAACTCCTGTGGTACTGGTGAGGTCACGAGCTAACCGGTTCCAAGCCTCTGCCTTGTATTCCGTCCCTTGGAACTGGCCCTGCAGGAGTCTTGACTCGTGACGGTGGACAAGGAGCCAAACCATGTATTTGGACTCCTCGATGCCCCAACGTTGCACTCGGAAGTGTATTCCCTCTCCGACACCAGACATTCTAACTGCAGATGTGAGCTACAATCATTTATGGCATGTATTCCCACCTGTGGGGCTTAAATATGCCGCATTTCCCTGCACTTTTTTGTGATTGGCCGTTTTGTAAAATTCTCGGCTGACTGCAGACCTGCTTAGTAATGGTTAAACTACCATTCGTAAGTATATGAATGTTAATAGTGGCTGTTTCCTCTATGTTGTCATGGCTTAGTGGTTCTGTACTTTGCTTGTGATGCACAGAGTCCTGGGTTCAAACCTTGTCATGCATTTTATTTTCATACTATACAGACAGGCTAGGGGGTGTGGCTGCATTTAAGCAACTTTGCTCTACGTTGCTCCTCGGTGCCCTAAGGTGCCCTGGTTGGCACGGCGCGCATGTCCGCGCAAACACATTGCGCTGGGTAAAGCGCCATTGAACGATGGGCAACTCTATTGCACTGGGCAAAGTGCTTTGAAACAATGGGCAACTCTATTATGCTAGGTAAAGCGCTATTAAACTGTGGGCACCTCTATTGAGCTAGGTAAAGCGCTATTAAACTACGGGCAACTCTATTGCGTTGGGTGAAGCGCTGCTTAACTGCAGGCAATTTTATATCAGGATCCTTTAAAATATTTATTTTGTTCACTGATACATTGGCCATTTCACTGCTTTTTAGTAACATTTAAACATATTTGTCAGGTATTATTTCATATACTGATTTAAAAAATAAATACGAAGGGGAGTGGTGGGACTCGAACCATGAATGCCTCTTCTTTGTGCGAATGCTCTACCATTGTGCTATTGCTATTTGGTGTGATTTGCATTAACATTCTTTCTTATGCTCTTCCATGTCAGAATTGCTAACTTTAGCTAAATAATGGGCACACGCGCGCACACACGTGCAAATACAGGCAGCTATTTTGGGGATTTAAAAAAATATATTTAATGTTTTGCATTTTAGAACTGTGATAGGGGTTTACAATATCAGGGAGTGTGGTGTTGGGTGCAGGGACGTTTGAGCGGACTCACTCTTGTGTGTGTGCTTTGTTTAGTTTTCAAACACTTGCAGGGGCGTGGACATTTAGACTGCCCGGCAGTCAGACACACCCCCTGCTTTCTTACACACTCCGTGTAAGACTTACAGTTGAGTCAGCATGCCCTCATACATATTCATGGCACGCTGATGTCATACCGTTCAACTGCAGCCTCCGAGTAAGACTTATTAAGTCTTACACGGAGGATTAGTGAATCCGGGGGTCTGTGATTTTATTTACTTCTTTTTGTTGCATAAATTCTTGCTGTTTACCATGATGATGTAAATGTTTGTCTTGAGAGACTGTAATTGTAATTGGAGCTTTTCTCCTCGGGTCTCCACTGAAAATGGGCCTTTGGCTCAGTTGGGCCAACCTGGTTAACAAATGACAATAAATAAATAAATAAATAAATAAATAAATAAATAAATAAAATAAGGCAAATGAAGGATAAAAGTGGTGAGATTAAGAAAAAAAAACAAACACAAATTATGGAAATAGTGGTGGAATATCTAGAAGAGGTATATATAAAAAGGAAGTAGAGAAATCCAAAGAGATTTGCAAGTTAAAAAGTTTACAGACTGAAGGAATAAAGAATTGGAAAAATAAATAACAATAGAATAATTAGATAAAATAATTAAGCAAGTTAATATAGATTCAGTAGCAGGTTCACATGGAATTAGTTATGAAATGTATAAATACAGTCAAAGATTGGCAAAACTTTCTTTTGTAAAGATTTTGAATGACTAGATGGAAGAGGGGGTTCAAATATAAAGAGATTTGTAGTGGAATCTTAAAAGTCTGATGGAAAAGGGGAATGAAAAAGAAATAAAAAGTCAGAGGCCAATGGTATTAAGAAATACTGATTATAAAATATTTATGAAGATTATACAGAAGAGGATGGACAATAAAATGCAAAATATAATAGTAGAAAGTGTATTTCATATTAAAGGTAGAAGTTGTCAAGACCTTTCAGTGATTATAAGGGAAGTAATAGATGATATTATGCAAGAAGAACAAGAAGTAAAATTAATGGTAGGGGATGTTAATAAAGTCTTTAACACATTAGAACATAAAGTGTCATGGAAATTTATGGATAATTAAAGTCTTATTAAAAAAATGAAAAATGTATGTATAACTGCTTATAAAAACAGTAGGGTGAGAATACTAATTAACAGAAGGTTAAGTAAGGAATTAGGAAAGAATAATGGTACTAGACAAGGATGTCCGATGTGCAATATTTTTATTTTAATTATGACTTTAGTAGTGAGTGAAATTAGCAATACAATGAGAAAGGCAGAATATGCAGTATAAACGCATGTACATATTCCAGTAATAATGACCTATGCAGATGATATAGTTGTTATAATAAAAAAAAATGTTGGTGGACAGAGTAATTAAATATTTAATAGCATTATTAAAAGGAATAAGGATGGCTTTTAATAGAGAAAAAAGTGAAGGATTAGGAAGCAGTAACAGTATAGAAGGTATACAATTTCCCATAATGAAATAAAGATTTTAGGGATAAGAGTTTGATATTTATGAAATAAGGAAAATACAATGGGAAAATGTAACAAGATCTATAAAATAACTATGTGCATTACAGAAAATATAAGTTGTTGTATAAAGAGAAAGCAGATTTGTTTAATTCTGTGTTGATAAGTAGAATGGCATATTTAGTAAGTGTTTTTATGATTCCAAAAATATATGAAAAGAAAATAATATGAATATTTTTTCTCTTTTATATTGGGTTCTATATTGAATATGGAGAAAAGAGGAGTACTGTATATGAATAAAGAAGGTGGTAGTTTAGGAATAATAAATCCAATAGTATTTGTGGCTTCTTTGAATTTATATATAGTATTAATATGGATACAGGATAAAGAGAAATTAGTGGGAAAGATATTTGATTGTAGTTATAAAGGCATGTGAAAAGAAACTATAACTAATAAAAGAAAAATAGAACATTATAGTGATGAAATGCAGAACTATTTAGAAAAGATAAGAATATGCAAGATAAAGATTGATGACGTAATGAAGAAAATGAAAATATGGTATGAAGAGATAATGGATAATCATTTTGCATTAATCAACACCAAATTTTGCAAGAAGAAGCAAATAAAAGGTATCAAAGAAAGAAAGAAATTGTGCAAAATTTGGGTAGAATACCAAATTTCTTATGGAGGTTAAGTATGAATAAACTTCCTGCCAAAAGTAATACACCATATAAAAAGAAAAGTGAATGTGTTTTTTTTATATTGTGGGGAAGAAGAAACATAGAACATGTGTTCCTGAAATGTAAAAGAGTAAGAAAATTATGGAAGAAACTGTGTGAAGAAATTTTTTTGGAAATATAAAAGAAGATGATGCAAACATACATATGATAGCATATGGATATTACAAGAATATTAAAAACGAGAGTTAAGTAAAAATAAATAAAATAATATTTTGTGTTTCATAAGTTATTTGGAATGAAATTCATATTGATGAGTAAAGTGTTATTTTTGTCTGGTATGCAGCGAAGAAATTAGTGAATGGTATAGATCTGTTTTAAAATTAGATATGAATATGACATTAGGAATGAACATTGTAATGATACTCACAGAAGCTGTGTTGCATACATATTGTTACACAGAAACACAAACACACACACACGCACACTCACACATACACACACACATACATACACACACGCACACACACACGCACACACATGCATTCACATATACACACACACACACACACACACACATATGCATTCACATATACACATACACACACAGCACACACGCAGACACACACACACACACACACACACACACACACACACACACACACACACACATACAAACACAGCACACACACACACACACACACACACGCAGACACACACACATACACACACACACACACACACACACACACACACACACACACACACACACACACACAGACATATGCATTCACATATACACACACAGACACACACACATACACACACATACACACACACACACACACACACACACACACACACACACACACACACACACACACACACACACACACATGGACACTATTCCTTGTACAAATGTTATGCTGCTGCTCATTCTGGAATCCATATCCATCCATGTGACTTTGGTGGATGCAAGTATTTTTTCAAGAATTGTAGAGAGTGAATAGGTTGCAGTGAGGTGGCCCTATAAGAGTTATACAGTGTCCCAGTAAAAGGAAGTGGAAAGATAGCAAATTAGGTCCAATCTCTTCAACTGAAGTTCTAGGACCTATAATTGACATAGCCTTTTGCTCTTTTGTAAGGTATTAACTTAAGTCCTATGTGACATAATCATATTCAGAAAGAATCTTTGATCACCTAGAAATCTCCTGAGATCCCCAGTGAAGTTACTATGTAGATGAGTTTTCAACAGGTTCTACATCATATCAATTCAACTGTAATATAGAAAATAACAGCCTTTTGTGTTTGCACAGCTAAGCAGTATTCGTTTTCACAGATTTTAAACAATGAATCATACAGTCTAGCTCTTGTCATTTTAACCATGCAGATGAGTAAAAACTGCCACTGTAACTCTGATCTTCTTGTTCCCTTTTGTAAATTGCTATTAGTTTATTCTTTTTACTGAACCTTCTTTGGCCTTGGGTCACAGCTGAAAAAATGACAGTTTCCATTCAGTCAACCTACTATATACGTAAATAAGAAGGTAGTCAGACAGACAAAGTGGAGATGGTGACAGTGATAAAGGCGGAACAGCAAAAATGTAATTCTTGTCACTCCTTCAATGTGGTTAAAAATGCTACAGAAAGCAATGGCATAGTTATTGTGTTGCTGTTTTTGACAAGAGGTTCAGTGGAACTCATGGATTATTGTTGTTAAAGTTCAAAGTTGTCTTTTAACTGGAAATCACATTAAATCACAAGTGCTGCATGACACTCAGAAGGAATCTCTTCAGGTCCAAGTCATTCTTTATTGAATCTGCCAAAACATATTTCTTCATCTGTTTTATGAAAGGTTCTGCTGCAAAGCAAGGTTTGCCATTTTCTATTAGAACGTCTTAACTCTTATCTTGTAAATGAGAATGCAGTGCCTAACCACGCTCCTTCTTTTTTTTGTAATGCAGATCAGTGTGTCCTGGCAATGTCCTGAAATGACAATACAGTTGCTATCATTTGATATTTCATATATATGTATATTTAAAATAAATACTCATTTATTTTAGTTTATGAAATGCAATTTCTTTACATTCTCTCTATTATGTAGAGTAAACATGTGATGGAACAAATGAATGCATCCAATTAGAAGTGACATGAACAACATATAATATATGTATATTTTTTTCTGACAGGCTATAATCATTATTACAGTTTACTGTATTTTCTAAAGTTGGTTTTCTTTAAAGGTAAATACAATATCAGTTCTGCATATACAGGTGCAGTAATAGACACTTGGTTATTTATTCTGGAAGTGTCAAGAATAAAAGAGAATTTTGTGCTGTAATTCTTTTTAATACAGCTTTCTGAAAAACTATCCTAGTCACTGTATCCTGGGAATATTTAAGCCATGCTCAGTAACAAGACAGACATATTTTCTGAACAAAAGTGTGTTGATTTCCCAAGAGTAAGACCTCTTGACAGGTGCTTGCAAATGTTTTCAGCACTGCACCAGGCTTTAGGGGTTTCATTATAGAAGCATATCCTTGAGTCATTTTTGAAGTCTCAGGAAAAGAATTTATATAAGACAGAATTCTTGAGCTGAATGCTTCATTTACTTTTTGCCTTCCCTACTGTCACAACAAAAATAGGATCAAACAAAATGAGAATAACTTTTATATTGTAACTGGTCTCATGTTGTCAAGGTTTATGGTAAATAAGAACATTCCCATCTTTCACCCCCTGTATCCAAGTGGATTTTTAGTAGTGCTGCTTTAACACACATGTAGTCATCTTATAAACTTAGTTAAAAAGCTGGGAACATTGTGCAGTCCAACTCTTAGAAGACCTGCAATATTTAGTAGCAAATAACATATACAAATAGGTCTCATTATTATGTGCAGTTTAACAATGCTGTATACTTCAGGAGTGGTATTTTGCATTTTATAAATTGCATTACATGTATGTTGCCAGGCAGTAGCTGAAATCAAGTTGGATAATTCAAAACAGAATGTGTGTGTGTGTGTGTGTGTGTGTGTGTGTGTTTGAATGTGTACATGCATATATATTTATACTTATGTGGAAGCGGTGAGTGTGGAATAGTGTATATGGTGTGTATCTCTGTGGATCTTCTTCATCAGGTTCACCATCATTCTTCCCTTATACCCTTATCACATAGAAAAATTGTATTCCTGCTTAGCTGTGTGAGTAATACATTCAAAACACTTGCATAAAACTGGTCCTACACATAGTAGGTGCATGAAAAGCAAAGTAGAACAATCCAGAAAAATCAAACACCAGAACATAGAATGATAGGAGTGTTTATTTATGGAACTCCAGAACAAAAAGACTGGTTTTACTGATAAGAATCAGCTTCTTCAGTTAATCTAGTCAGACTGTATTCCAGTGTTTGGTTTCTCTAGCTTGTGAGTAAGTTAGTCCTCACAGGTACTTTTTAACCATAATTCTGGAGTACATCTTCAACAAATGCACAGTAACCTAGAGGCAAAATAAAGTACAGACTAATATAAACAATACATTATATGATTAGAAACATAAAGGAATTTAAGCTAAAGATTAAATATCTCAAAACTCTGGTTAATGTTATGTACCAATAAACAATAAATGATAGGCTATGGATACATGTCTTCATACTTCAAGGCTACATAATGCAGCATAGGCTAATACATTGTTTTTTAATGATTTTATTCTCATTAGTTCTAACCCCATTTAAAAAATATCTTTGCTCCCTCAGTCCTATCATCTTCTCACTCACACTCCTAGTCAACTTGTTCAGCTCCCTTCTTTTGTTCAAATCATAATCTTTACATCATAATACAAGGAAATAAACCATCATAAACAACAATAAGTCCAGTTCCATTTTATTGTTAATGAATTCAGCCATGCAGGAGTGGCTTATGATTAGTTCTAGCTCCTTCCTTCCCCTTTTAGATATACCAGTTTTCGCCACACATATCTAGTAAACTCCTACTTTCTGCTACATTTTTAATCATCAGCATATGCCAGCTTCTTGAATGTTCTGACACAGTCTTAATTCTTTATTCCCTTTCCTATTCTCTCTCTTCATTTATCTTCCACACAGTCGAATAGCTTTCATTGTTATACAAGATGCAGAATTTACAACTAGAAGAACCTTCCCAGTAATTGTTATAGGTTCATAGGATAATACTAGGCTATTGGCCCACAAGCCCTTATAAGCCTAGCCAAGAATTTTGCCCATACTCCCACAAAGTCAGCACCTGTTTCCCTTGTCCAGCAGGAACACAGGTGGGATCCCAGGGGTATATTTTCTGTCTCCCATCCAGTTGTCCAGGTTCCTCTTAAAGAGGACTAGATAGGTACTCTGCTTGACATGGAGAGGGAGTCTATTCCACAGATGGAGGAGTCTTTGGGACACAAATATATCCCGCCAACAAGTTCTATTAATTTCACAGACCAGGTTAAGGCCTTGCATGCAGGTTGCATGAGTGGAGTTTTTCTTATGGATATGCAGTGACTCCATCAAGGCTGGGTCTGAAATGGCCTTGTATGCTAGACACAGTCATCTGCAAACTTGGTCAGCCACAGACCACTGTTTTTGGCTTGCACCTCAGAAAAATATAACCCAGACAGTAGAGGCCCCAAGACCGATCCTTGGGGTACACCACTCATTATGGTTCTACTACTAGAGATGGCTTCCTCTACTTTCACTGAGTTGATTCTATCAGTGAGTCAGTTAGCTACCCATCTGGTAACATACAGGTTGATGCCTAGCCGGGATAGTTTATCTATTATGCCCGAGTGGGGAATAGTGTCAAAGGATTTGGCTAGGTCAAGGTAGGAGGTGTGCACTGTCTTCCCCTTGCTCATGGCTTTGGTAACTGTTTCAAAAAAGTTGACCAAGTTTAACATCATATCTCTCCCTTTAGTCTTCTTTTTTTCCATACTAGTGTACCACCACTCTCACTCTCCACCTCAAATTTACTTTCTCAGTTTTTATTTTCTACTCCATCTTTTACTTTCCCCCCTAATCTAGGACTGCCCTCAGAGACTGTTCTCTTAGATTCCTCTTAGCCTTTTCACATCAGTAGCCATTACTAATTTATCTCCAGCTTTCACACATCACTAACTGTTTTTCTTTTCCTCTAGTCTTCAAAGTCTGAAAGTACCACTTGCACACTAACATACCACTGAATTCTCATTTTACCCCAGTCTGTTAACCTATTAAACCCTAATTGCACCTGGTTCATGGATTCATGGTTCATGGATTAGTACTAACCTAACTGCCCTTGCGAGCCATTTTAAGCCTAGCCAATTATCCCCTTGTGAGACTAAAACCCTGCACCTTGTGTTTATAAACACCTTAATCATTAGGCCACCCTCATGGCGTTTCTTTAGTACAATCTTAGTGATGCCTCAAGGTGACTATTATTCCTTGCAAATCTTTAGAGTAATAATTCCAAAGCTATTTTATATACACACCACTGAAACATTTCAACTAAAGGCTTACATGATGGGATGATGGGCAGCACAACTGCAATGATACTTCACCTCTGCCTTGTGCAGCTAAACATATATTATAGGTTCATAGCTTCATAGGTGTTTAATCTTAGCCATGCATCCCAAATCTCTGACAAGTTCTGATACCCTTGATAAGTTTAAGCATGAGCCTGAGAGATGAACCATTTACAGGTTACCTGTGTCCATTAGAGACATAGGTGCCAAAACCAGGGATTGATTTCTGGTTTCTCATCCAATTGTCCAAGTTGCACTTAAATTAGGTTAGGAAGGAACTCTGCATTACATGGATGGGGAGCCTGTTCCATAGATGGGGTAGTCTCTGAGATGCATACCTGTCTCTCCATCAGGTCCTATTTATATCACAGGCAAGGTTTAAGTCAATGGGTAATTCTGGTGCTGTTTGTTTTGTGGATATGCAGGAGGTCCATCAGAGTGGGGTCTGACAATACCCTGTATGCCAGGCATAGATCTCCCCTCAAAAGCTTGTAGGAGACAGAATACAGAGATAGAGCCTTGAGATGGTCTGCACAGGACATAGTACTTACACCCTGTATTCTTTTAGTGATGAACCTCTGTGGATGTTCCAATTGTTGGAAATGCCTGGTTAGGTACATACCAAAGGGGGAATTGTACTCAATGATAGTTCTGATGAATGCAGAGTACAGCTGACAAATGACCTCCGTGTACTTAGATGCCATACCTTTGTTTATAAGTTGCGCAACTTAGAATGATTTCTTCACCACTCTAGATACGTGCTCATCAAAGGCTAGAGTACTATTTATGTGTGTCCCTAAGTCCCTGACTACTGGGTCAACTCTAAGGGATGTGTTGTCAATATGATAGTTTCCAGGGATGGATGATTTCCCAAAGGATACTATTATGCATTTATTGGCATTTAGTTTTAGTCCATGGCTCTGACACCAGTTGTTTGTGTGTATCAGCCCTTCCTGTAGATCATTTGTGTCAGTGTGAGATTCAATGACAGCTCCTAATTTGCAATCATCTGCAAATTTAGTCAGCCAGAGACCATTGACATTGGCCTTGACTTCTGAGAAGTAAATGCTAAAAATGAGCGGTCCAAGGACTGATCCCTGAGGGACTCCACTTGTGCCTGGCTCTTTGTAGAGGTGGACTTCCCAATTTTAACTTCCTGGGTCCTGTCTGTGAGCCAGTTGGCTATCCACTGGTTGACATATGGGTTTGTACCTAACCTCTTGAGTTTGTCAACAATGCCTGAGTGAGGTATTGTGTCAAATACCTTGACCAGGTCAAGGTAGTCAGTGTGAGCAATTTTGCTCTTATCTATTGCTTTGGTGACCTTCTCAAAGAAGTCCACCAGGTTGAGTAGGCACGATCTGTCCTTAATGAAACCAAACTGGGTTGAGTCCAGTGTCTGGAGGTTTAATATACCCCTATTGATCATCTCCATGATAATTCTTTCCATGGCTTTACATATAAGAGTAGTGAGACTTATGGGTCTGTAGTTTCCAGGGTCTGTAGATGGCCCACCTTTGTGCAGAGGGATGACTGTTGCCTTTCTCCATTATTTATTTATTTATTTATTTATTTATTTATTTATTTATATTTGTTGACCGGGAGTGTCCGACTGGACGTAGGTCCATTTTCAGCGGAGGCCCGGGGAAAAAAGCTCCACAGTTAAAATAAACAGTCAGTAGTTACATTGGATTACATAGTGATTAACAATTTACAAAGCAATTACTTACAACATATTTACAGATGAAAAACATAGTACATCAGTAGACAACTAGAATCTTTATCTGTGAAGTACATAACAGACAATAACGAATGTTACAAGAAGAAGTTCCTGCTGTATAATAAGTACTGGCTTATGAGCATCTGAGCTTGCTATAATCAAGGTAGTTAGTGGAGTGGAAAGAAAGGTAGTGGTTGGATGGGGAGGGTGATATTAGAGTGGGAGTTGCAAAGGCATAGCCAGCATGTTTTTAAGTGCACTTTTAGTAAAGTTTTGAAGTGGGTGCATGATGGTATGGAGGTAATTGTGGGTGGGAGGGAGTTCCATAATTTGGCTATGGTGCAAGAGAATAGTGCTTCACCAGCAGAGTTATTGGCTTTAGTGATCTGCAAGTGATTTTTGTTGCTGGATCTTAGTGGTATGGTGGTGTGATAGGGTTGGAGTAGATTCTGGAGGGATGGGACATTTAGTGGATGATTTACTAGTTTGTGGGCAAGTGAGAGTTGATGCCATTGAAGGAGGTGAGGGAGTTCAAGCCAGCCCAGTTCAGCAAGTGAGAGACAGTGGTGACTACGGTCGGATGCCCCTGTGGCAAATTTGGCGATTTTGTTGTAGCAGGTCTCTAGCTTGTTTAAATCGCATTGCCTTAGGTTGGTATATATTGGACAGTTATAAAGTAGGGTGGAGAGAAGGTGGGAATTTGCTATTGAAATCTTTGCTGCTTTGGTGAGAAGTTGCTTATTTCTGTATAGCGCTCCTAGTTTATTGTGGACTTTTTTTATGGTCAAGGATATGTGAATGTCAAATTTTAGTTTATTGTTTATTTCCACTCCTAGCAATTTGGTGTGTTCAGTTGGGTATATAGTGGTGTTGTCTTTTGCTGTCATGTTAAAATGAGAGTTGTTTTGAGTATGTTTGGTGGGTTGGAAGATGAGTAGTTTAGTTTTGTTTGGGTTGAGTATTAATTGGGCATCAGATAACCAAGTTTCAACAGAGGAAAGGGCTTCCTGTGTGACTTTTTGCAGTTTGGGTAGGGACTGGGCTGAGCAGATGATGGTTGAGTCATTTGCGTATTGTATGAGTGTGCCATGTTTGGTGGCAGAGGCTAGATTATTGGTGAAAACAGAGAAGAGTAGGGGTCCAAGGATGGATCCTTGGGGAACCCCTATGGAGGCAGGTAGTAGGGGAGATATGTCATTCTGCCATACAATGGATTGTTGGCAGTCAGACAGGTAACTCTGAAACCAGTTGGTGACCGATTGTGAGAAGAATATGTTATTGAGGACAAAGATAAGTTGTTTGTGTGGGACCATGTCAAATGCTTTAGATAGGTCTAGGAAAGTAGCAGAGGAGAGATAGCCATTGTTTTTATGCTGAAGGATAGTGTTAGTAAAGGAGAGTAAGGCAGTGGTGGTGCTATGGTTTGGTCGGAAACCATGCTGAGTATTGGAAAGGAGGTTGTTAGTAAGGAGGTAGTCTGAGACCTGAGAGTGTATGCATCTCTCTAGTAGTTAGGAGAGTGGAGAGAGAATAGCTATGGGGCGGTAATTGGTTAGTTCTGTGGATGGTCCACCTTTGTGGAGGGGAATTATATGTGATACTTTCTACAGTGTGGGAACGTAACTTTCTGACAGAGATCGGTTAATCAAGATGGATACTGGGTAGGCCAGAGCATCAGCTGCGATTTGTAGGTATTCACTTGGGAGGTTGTCTGCTGCTAATCTGGTGGGCTTAAGTTTAGTTAAGAGTTTTTTTATGTTGGAGGTAGGTACAGGAGAAAAAGAGAAGGCAGTGGAGAGATTACTAGTTGAAGGTGTGGGTTGGAGGGGAGGGGGGTTGTGTTGTTTAGCTAGTGATAGTATGGTTTGTGTGAAGTTTGTGTTGAATGAGGTAGCGATATTTTCTGAGGAGTGAGGGATGTTAGGAAGAGGGGTACTGACTTTACCTGGGTGGAGGATGGAGTTTATGGAGGACCAGAATTGTTTGGGGCTGTGTTGAGGGGAGTCTAGGGCAGACTGGTAGTATTGGAATTTGTCCTGTTTTATTAGCTTTTTGACTCTATTGTGTAGTTCTACGAATTTCTGTCTAGTTGAGGGGGTTTTGGTTTTGCGCCAGTGCTCCCAGGCTTTATCCCTGTTTTTCATTTCTGACTTAGTGGTTTTCTGTAGCCATGGGGAGGGTTGTGCTTTGATTCTGGAAAGTCTTATGGGGGCATGGTAATTAAGGATGCTCAGGAAGGTAGTATTAAAAAATTCAACTGCATCATCAAGGCTGAGGTACTTTAGAGGATGCCAGTTACATTCTTTGAGGGATGAGATGAATGTGAGTGGGTTAAAGTTTCGTTTTTTATGTATTTGATGGTAGATGACAGGTTTAGCTTGGTATAGGTATTTTTTGAGTAGGAATGTTGGGGAGTGATCACTGAGGCTATCTGATAAGCAGCCTGTTATATATGACTGGGGCCTCTTACTGACTAGATCCAGTCCAGGGTAGTGTGCTTGCTGGAGTTTTTATTTATCCTGGTTGGCAACTGGACTAGTTGGGTGAAGCCATGAAGATTTACATGATGGGCTGGATGGTTGCCAGAACAGGATTGCCAGTCAATATTGAAATCACCTAAAATGATAGTTTCTTTGGGGAGATGGTGGGTAGACTAGCTGAGGAGGTTTTCTAGTGGAGGGATGTTTTGGCCAGGTGGGAAGTAGCATCCAATTATGTTGATGGTTTTGTTTTGGTTTATTTTGAGGTTGGTATATATTTTTTCTTCATTGCCTATTTGTGGAGCTGATGATTTTAAGATCTGGATGTTTAGATGCTGTTTAAATATTATAGCTACAGCGCCTCCTTTCTTGTTTAGCCGGTCTACTCTTAGTATGCCATAACCTGTGGGGAGTATTTGCTCACTGGTAATGTGAGGTTTTAGCCAGGTTTCTATCAGGATGACTATATCTGGGGAGTACAAGTCTATGGTGGCATGGAGTTCATGGACTTTGTTGGATATACTTCTAATATTTAGGCTTAGTAGAAGGAAGTCACTTGGCTTTCTATTGGCTGTAATATGGGAGAAGTTGTGGTTTCTAGTCTGATTATGAGGATTGAGGTTGGAGATGGTAGGGCCAGGGTTGGGGTGGATATCTCCACTTAGGGCTAGTTTAGATATGCATGAGGTTATTAGTTTTCTCAGTTTTTGAATGTGAAAAGGCATGAAGCCTGTTTGGAGGTTACAGTTAAATAGTATTTCAGAGGCCCTGATAGGTCATGTTTCATGCTATTTAGAAGGCATCCTGGGATACTGTCTGGGCCCACTGATGCAGTGTTCTTGGTCATAGAGAGAGCATTAAGGACCTGTTCCCTAGTGATAGCAGGTAGAGTTATATTTGATGATATTTCCTGAGGGAAGGTTGAGGTGGAAAGAGGAGTAAAGTTGCAGTTGAATTTATCAGCCAGGGGGTTTGCTATATCTTCTGGCTCAGTACAGGTGGCTCGATTTGCCATGAGCTCTGCATACAATTGTGTATTGCCTTTGAGGTTGTAGACATAGCTAAAGAATGCTTTGTGGTTGTTCTTGGCCTGGGAGGCCAAACTTACCTCAAATTTTGCTTTGGTAGACTTCATTTGTCCTCTGTGTTGTTTGTTTAGTTTGATGAGAGTGCTTTTATCCTGCTTGGTGCTGCACCTCCTAATTTTTGCCATGATTTTCTTTCTCCTGTTATACAGCCGATTTATTTTGTGATTACACCAGGGTGTCTTGTTTTTTTGAGTTAGTTCTGTTCTTCTTCCTGGTGGGTACAGCTGCCTCTATGCAGCTATTAATATACTTGTACAGTGTTTCTGTGAGCAGTTCTGCATAGGCAGAAGCGTTCTTAGGGTTTATAGGGGCTTGAAATTTTGCCAGGTTCTCACTTAATAGCAGGAGGTTAGCCTTAAAATAGTTTCTGAATATTTCAGGTTTAGCTGGGGGTCCAGGTTTTATTTTTAGTTCAAGGAGACCATTTTGTGGTATGACCTTTCCAGGGAAGGCATTACAGTAGGGAGTGTGCAGCCATATCCCTTATTAGTGAGGACCAGATCCAGTATGGTTGCACCACTTATTGACATTAGCAGTACTTTTATGTGAGAGCTTAGCATCCAGTGACATTGTGTAAATACATCTCTGACATACCATGTAAATTTGTTTGAGAATTAACTGATTGTCAGTAAACATGAGACAATTTCTGCATTACCTCAGGATGCCTATATCCACCAAGCTGGTAACAGAGACAGTAGAAAGGTTCATATCTATGGCAACAGACCCTTTTTTATTGACTAGACAGTTGGAGTTAGAATATCAATCACTGTCAGAAGTATCCGGTTTGCAACTATGTGGACAGTGCTTTTCACTGTAAAGTAGTTGTCCTGTGTGTAATTAGGTATTGGAGAAATGTCAATTGTGGTTTTACAGGAAAAATGCCACTCAAGGTGTCTGAGACGGTACAGAGCACTGCCAAACACTTGAGGGGAAACTAATAGTCCTTTAAAATAATAATTTTCTATCTATTTATATTGTCATTATTTTCATATTTACCAAATATTTTAGCAACCAAACAACAAAGACAGAATTGCTTAATCTCGTAAATGCTTCCAGTGTGACTTACAAAATTCATTTAAAGGCTTGGAATGTAGTAAATGTGATCACTGCAAGGATTAGTTTACAAGAAACAGTTTGGCAGTTACATTTAGAGATTTATTTGCCTATGTTTTAATAGTCAAAATGTAACCGTGTTTTTATGAAATCTTAGGATGTGACCATTGGAAACTAGAGTACTTCCAGGGCTGCATTGTAGGCAATAGGTTAACTTTCCCACCCTAAAACTGTCCAATCTCTATTGTCCTTTATTTTATTTTTATTTAACTTTTGTTTACCAGGAAAGTCTGACTTGGACAAAGCCAATTTTCAGCGGGGCCCAGGGAGCAATGCTCCAGATGCATGTCTTTGAAACATGATGCATGTCTTTCAATGTGCAAGATTTCAACATTCTTCATAGCCTGACTAACTTCATTCTCTATGATTCTCTCTTTAATATCTGTAAAATATCTTTAACATCTATAAAACTGTCTGAATTATTTAAGTTGCTGAACTTTTTCTCTTAGGAAAGAAATCAGTTGCACACACTAGTATTAACTGGTTCCATTATGTAGGTCCTGTAAATGACCTTGCACTCTTTAATACTTCATTATTGCACAGGCAGACCTCTGTCTACCACATAAATATAGAGTATGGCATCTGTGGAAAATGTCTTATAGGCACTGATTATACTCAGATTCATCTCTGCTTAGATAACATATCAAAATCAGTATAAGGGATGCTTAGTCTGTTTATTGTAGATCATTAACAATTCAAACAATTATTGGTCAGAGATTAAAAACAAACTTGGCCATATTAGTTCCACCAATGCCAAAGCATTTCATTCCTGTCTTTCAATTTGTTACACTAAGTATAAAAATTCAGATATTCTTACAGGATTTCTTTCTTCCTTCTTCTCCACCATCACTCATGCTATTGTCTTGTCTATTGATTCCTTGTCCTTTTCTGACATCTTCACCCACCAGCCTCAGTTTCTCTTTCACTTTTATTCTAACCCCACCACTGATATATATGATATTAAATCACCAATTAAGCAAAACACTCTATATGATATATTTCTCTTTAAATACATTTTGAGAATATCTAAACATTTTTTGAAAATTTTATTAGCTAACCAAAATATCATAAACTCAAGACAGAAATCAGCAGAAATGCATCCAGTATGAAAACGTTTGGTAATCATACACATATACAAGTAAAATTATGAAAGAATTAAAAATATCCACTGGCTATGAGCCAGAAAATCAGCTAGATAAACAATTATACAGAATGAAAACATTTTTAACTACATACATTCAAATACGTGTTTATTATTATTGTTAACTGGGAAAGTCCAACTGTGACAGAACCCATTTTCAGAGTAAGCTCGGGAAGAAATGCTTAAGTAGCATGGATCTCTCTTCTAAAAAGGAGTTGTAAAATATAATAACAATATCTTTTTACCAGAAGAAGCTGAGCAGAAGTATCATTAGAACCCAGTAGTGTTACCTATAAAGTATTATTTTTGTCTGGCATTTGCTTCAAACCTGTTATAAAAGTCTTCCAACATTGTTAATGTTATGTAAAAATATGACCTCAATTCTCCTAGCAGTGCTACCTCGTGTGACATCAGACATTTTTAATAGTAAGGAACCCTTATGGATACACCAGAAGCATAGCCCTGCTACACACAGTGAAGAATGTAATTTCCAAACTGCTGCTATATATGCATGCACCACAGCAGATAGCTGCAGGCACCAAGAACTCCAAGGCTCCAAATGGTTTTCAGAGGTGGAAGACAAACCAGTCCAGAGGATAGCCATAGAATATGGAAGAAGATGCTCTATGACACTATACACCCAGTCTATGAGACTAGAGGCATTTAAGTTAAAAGACGGCCACCATGAATAAAACAGTTTCAGAGAAGTACACTTTAAGAGAATGAGATCTTCAGGGATATGATTGGCAAATGGTGATCTAGAAATTATATATCTAAGTCATAAACATTTCCAAAAAGAGGATTAAGGTAAACCCAACATTTGTCAAAGGTTAACAAGGCTAGCAAAAATCTGTTGTTTCCTTGAATAGAATGTTAAATCAAATAGCCATTTAATGCCAATAGTATTCCATTCATGATCAGGTAAAGGAGATCCCTTTAATATAAATTGGGGTTGCTCAAAAGGGGGGTAGCCACTCCTCAATTATTATGCCAAGCAATATTCTGGGTAAAGCATCACAGAGCTAGATGAAATTGGAGTAGTTAGTGCAAGTGCATAGCTAAGTCTTTAAGTTACATTCCTAATCTGTCCTTTTCTTTTAGCATAATACCAATGAAGGAAGACAGTTATTTCACCTCTTTGTAAAAAATCTGACATCTCCTCAATTGAACATTACTGACGTCTCACCAGGCAATAACCAGTGGCCAGTAAATCTGAGTCACTGGAATAAAAATAAGGCCATTCAAGTACAAATCCAAAGACTATATCCTAAGCAACTCTTAGCGTGGCTTCTGCCTTAGAATTAACACTACTGCAGCTTTACTTCAGACTATTTCTTACAAGGATCTTTACATAGTCACCATATTTGTTGGCCTTAAGAGGGCCTATGATACTGTAGATAACAGCTTTTATGGAATTAAATTATTAGCGCATTGTCTTCTACTTGTAAGCTGTTGTTTGGTTAAAATAACTGTCTTAAGGAACATTCTGTTTTGCTTTACTCTTGCTCTATTCTGGCTTTTTCATCAGTTTTGCATGCTGGAGTCTCTCTGTGACCTGTTTAATGCCCATTCTCATGTATTGTTTCATAAATAGTCTCACTGCTTATTTATCCTGTTTCAAATACCATGTGTATTCTGATGACCTCATATTGCTAAAAATTCTGTTAACTGCAATGACCTCAGTTGTCCCCTGGGAAATGACTACACTAAGATCTATGTCTAGGTCAGTAAATACTATTAACTGGCTAAGTCATCTAAAACAAGGCTACTGAGATTTGCTGTCACTCAATACTTTCATCATGCATTAATTATCATGCATCTCTTAACACAAGCTCTGGGATGCATTTGGGTTGCATGGCCTGGCTTATAATGGCCCTGATTGTCATTATCCTAGTATATCCTTATGAACCTATAAGACTATTTATCTCTTTTTTGTAAGTTACGGATCCCTGTGGCTATTTAATGTATCATATTGATTTATGTACCCTGAGATTTAGAGACATGCCTACATTACTCTCTCTGAGGCAATGTCAGGTATGCTGAGTTCCGTAACTTAACACAAAAGCAATTACCAATTGACTAGTTAGAATTTCAAGTTGTTGCTAATTAAAAACATGCTCACATTAATCAGAGGGTCTCACACTTGTGGACAGGAGCTCCAAGAACAGAAGTAGTAAGCAAGCAGCATACACATGTCAAAGCATGTGTACTTCTGCTACATAGCAATAATACAAGAACAGCTGGAAGCCAATGTAAATGGCATCCAGCAATGTTTATATATGTCTGTGTTACTTTAAATGGGTAGGAAATGTGTATATAGGAAAGTAGGAATAATGGGTAAGTTAGGTAGAGGAACATATGCAAGGAAATAAATAAGAGAAGTAAGACTAGGAAGGGGGGAAGGGGAAGATAAGTGTTATTAAGAAAGTAAAATGAGGATGGATGTAAATGCAAGGTATGGGATGGAAAGAGGGTAGAGGGGAGGAAGCAGAGACATGCAAACAAACATGCAATACATACAAATCTCAATAAGGAACATGCTTATTCATGTGGAAGTATTTTCAGTAGGATTATAGACAGATGGGAAAGGAAGACATTGGTTATGAGGTACATTGGGAACAATCAATAGATGGAGGTGATACACAAAGAAGAGGAACACCACGATAAGGGATTTGTTAGGTATGCCCCTCCTATTTATAGGTTAGACTCATGGAGAGATTGGTCACCACTCTGACTGTTCTCCACACTAGGCCCCTCCTGTGGTGGTGAAGACAGAGTCAGGCAACAGTTTGACTCTTGAAATTACTGGAGTTCTCTCACCAAGTGGTCATTGCTGACTTCCTGATATAGGAACACCAATTTACCCACTACCTCCACCAAATCCCACTATGTGCAATTGCAAAGCCCTGATAGTACCACTGAAGAGAACGATAGCAATCCTCTCCAATGAGTGACCATCTGATGCCATAAGTGATGCCACCAGGCTGCCCAATCACACCAAGTGTGGAGGCAGGCCTGGATATAGGTGGAGTATTGATGAGAAAATCCTGAACTTGGTGGGGTGGGAACTTGTAGCACACCACTGGCACAGCTGTGGCATATTCTGCAGAAAAAGGTAATATAAATGGATAGGAATAAAGCAGTAAATATCAAATAAATTAGAAAAATGAAGGACAAGGAGAAAGACATGGAGAGGAAGAGAAAAAAAAATAACATTAGTATTACTTATGTCACACATAACATCTCAGATTGTCATATAATATTCTATTACTGAAGCAGTAAATATGCCACTAGGCTATCTTAAATAGTATTGCCAAGGTGCATTACCCCAAATCCTTATAGTAGATGTAAAAGTAGGAGAGCATTGACACAGTCTTCATTGCTGGGAATTTAGTGTGAAGGATTCCAGGATACAGTGGTGCTATGGGCCTGTTAGGTGACATACATCATTGCCAGTGTATAGAAGAGTGGACCTCCTGCAAAGACTGTATCATTAAATGCTGTACAGCAGCTTACTCTGGAAAAGGAGAGAATTCTCAATCAGTTCTGCCTGAACAGCAAAACAATAAAAAGAAAATATGGTCCTCACTAATTAAATGTCTAATAACATCACAAATACCTATAAGAAACATTACATGGCAATGATAAAACTTCCATAGTTACTGTTACCACTACTTAATGTGAAAATAGATGGCATGGCATGATAGTGTTGGGGTGTGTAGCGCTATAGTCAGGGCCTATTCAGTACCTGATATTATCACCTTCCCATTTCCTAATTCCAGCCATTAGATATATGCACAAGCATTTCATTGCCTTCACTGCTGTCCTTCCAGACAAAGACTGAGTGTAATAAAAACAAGCAGTTTTTATTCTATTTGCTCTAAGTTGTTCAGGACATATTCTTAACTTGGTCTGCAACACTATACACTTGTTACTTAATGGCCTCCTTTTTTCCTTAAGTCCTTCTTCTGATTTGCTGTGCCATCTGCCACTGCTGACCCAATACTTATAATATTCACTAAGAGACCTAGAGTGTAGTTGTCCATGCTCTGCATGAAGTGATAAAATGGCATATTAAATAAAGCTGTCCTCAGGAATGACATTGTCACTTTCTTAACTTCCAGTAACTCTTCTGAACTATTACTTTTCTGTTATCATCTAATCAATTCTCTTCCTACTTTCCTTAGTCCTTTTTCCCAGAAGCTTATAGTCTTCTACTTCTTCTCTTTCGGCTGTTCTCGTTAGGAGTCGCCACAGCGGATAATCTGTTTCCATTTCTTCCTGTCCTCTGCATATTGCTTAGTGAAATAACATCTGCCAAAAAGTCTGCCAAATAACATATGCGGACAACAATACAGATTTCCCAGAAGCTTATAGTACAGAACAAAATTAAAGGCATACTTGAAATTCAGACAATGTACACAGGTTTAACACCATCTACCATTTGAAAATGTGCAGAATAATTCCGTCAGAGAGGTTTATTAAAACCCAAGTGTCTATCTTTATCATGTGTGCTGGGATCTTGTCAGGTCCCTACTCCTCATCCTTAGTTAGACCTCTGATGTCTTTTCTTTATCCTCAGTCATTATCTCCTCATATGTTTACCATCCCCTTGGCCCTTCCCTATTTTCTGAGACTCTTTTTTTTCTACTCCTTTGGTAAACAATTACATAAGAATAACACCAGATGCATCTGGACTCATACCTCTCAACTGTCCAGATTTTTTCACCTATTTTGGTCTGTTCCTCATAAAATTTATGGTTTTCTGGCAAATCATTAAAGTTTGAAGATACTAAATATTGATAGATATTTGAATTTCAGACTTCATATCCTTCAGAAACTTCATGCTAACACAAAAGCTTTTATTCTAGCAACTGTTTAAGTTTAGAAGACCAGTATTTAAAATGTACATCCTTTTAGGGTCGTTACCCCCTCATTATTTTTGGCTTTGTCCAGATTTCTTATGCTAAGAGGTTGAGAGGTATGGATCAGGTAAATGTGGTTATCACCATCTTACTTTTCCTGGGGAATCATTCACAGAATTGGATTGTGTTTGATGAGATCAACCTGTTGTGAATTTATGATGGAATTTTTGAGGAGCTCATTTTGCCAAAGAAAGTTTGTAAGTCTCACTATAGTTTTGCCTGCTACTGAAGTGAGATTTACTGACCTGGAGATTCCTGGATTGCCTCTTGCTGCAGCTTTACACAACACGATAGCTTTATTCTAGTCTTTCAGGACAACCTAAAAAAATATGCAGAGCAAATCTGTCAGAAAGGTTTATTAAAAGCCTAGTGGCCATCTTTACCATTTGTGCTGAGATCTTGTCACGTCCCTACTATGTCCTTAGTCAGACCACTGATGGCTTTTGTTTATCCTCAGTCATTATCTGCACATTTATTCATCCTCCACTTAGCACTGCCCTGCCTTCCAGGCTCTCTTTTCTGCTTCCTTGGTTACTATTTACATGAGAATCACATTGGATATGTCTGGTCATACCATTAGCCGTCCATATTTTCGAGAATATCCAGATTTGTTTCTCATATTTTTGGTCTTTATCTGATAAAATGTGTGGTTTTCTGACAAATCATTGAAGTTTGAAACCACCAAATAATACCAGATATTTAAGTTTCAGACTGCATATCCTTCAGAAAATACATGCTAACACAAAACCTTTTTTTTCTAGCAACTAAGTTTAGAAGAGCAATATTTAAAATGGGTCCCTTTTTTGGGATCTTTGCCCCCTCATTATTTTTGGCTTTGTCCAGATTTCTTATGCTAAGAAGGTGAGAGGCATGGGTCAGGTAAATGTGAAATCTGTAA
The DNA here is from genome assembly GCF_019279795.1 of Protopterus annectens. Taxonomy (NCBI): domain Eukaryota; kingdom Metazoa; phylum Chordata; order Ceratodontiformes; family Protopteridae; genus Protopterus; species Protopterus annectens. The sequence continues at coordinate 1,389,564,787 of NC_056733.1, read as the reverse complement.
AGGTTTTCAAATATTCCCTTGGTAAATCTTTTGTACCATATTTTACTAACATGACCAAATGTTTAAGTACCATATACTTGTCTTGGTATCAACAAATTACCTAGAAAATTAGTAAGAATCTTTTTGAGTTTAGTTTCATTTACAAAGTTATCAACTAATTAAATATGCATATAATGTTTTTGTGAAACATCACTGTATCATATCATTTTTCCCACAAGAAGAGTTTAATCTAATGTTTGTTCTTTTATTTAGAACACAAATTAACCTCTTATTTTGGGTTATTAGTTCTATTTGGTTATTAACTATTCCCAAGTGTATAATTTGAATGGAATTTTTCTAAAATAATCTTTGTCCCTCTGCTATTTGCACTTTCATCTACTCACCCTTTACATCTATTATGTTTAATCTTTACAATACAATATTTACTAATTTCAAATAAAGTGGAAAAATTCTAACAAGACATGTATTAGTTTGGAGAAGTGAATGCAGGCCCTATATTTTGTATGCTGTAATGTTTTCAAAGGATCATTCTCTCTACAGTGTCATAAGACATGTTTGCAGCTAACTTTCTTCAGTATATACAGTAATTGTTCAGATGATTAAAAAGGCTGAAAACTACACTATTTGGGACTTAGTACAAGGATTCAAGAGGAAGACAAGGGGTTAAGTTCATGTATTTTAGGACTGTCACATGCTTAGATAACAAAAGTGAAATTTCTCCAAAATGTCAAAACTATATAAAATATAACAAGTCTCAACTAGAATAAAACCAAGGATATGAATATTTACATTAGCTGAATCAGTAAATCAAATTTGATGTTACACTGTAAGATTACAGTGTAGAAAAGCACGTCAGATAAATGTTGGGTACATCACACTTAGAGTTCAGCTACTTACATTGTTATTTTACAGGAATAACTGCAAATATATACAGTGTTGTAACTAAATAATACTGACCAGAAGGTAGCTTGTTCTAGTTGTTCTAGTTTTAGAAAGGAAAAAAAAGGTGTTTGGTTCAAATACTTCAGCTACAGTGCTTTGGAAAGAAACAGACAAATGACAAATATGCTATAATTTCTCCAAATACTAATGACCTCAGAAGTGAAATGTAAGTAGTTTACCCCCTATATAAAGTCCTTGCTTTAGACAAACGTCCTTTCGGGATCTTGCTACTGCTGCCTTACACATGTTCTGAGAAATATTTGCAGTTTGTTAGAGATTGAGACAGAATAAGGGTCTACTAGCAATAAAAATGGAAAACTCTGTAACTATCAAATTACACAAAAAAGAATGGACGGGTCAGATACTTTCATGGTGATAAAGATAAGAGATATAGATTACGCACATGACGACAAGCATGAAACCTGAGACACAGCAGTATAATCTATGATGTGAAAGTAAAGCTGGTATAAAGAAACACTTCCTGCAGAAGTCATGTACATGTGATATGAAATAATTCTTCTAGGTAGGTTGAAGAAATGCACTGCCTGGCTTTCAAAATAGGGTTACATCTGTAAGCGTTGTGAACGACCTTAGGTTGTCTTCCCTACACATTTATATACTAACTTGTTTCATTTTCCTGTTTGTAAAACATCTTTATACACCACCATTAACTTTTGAAATCCTTCTTGTATTTTACAATCCCTTTTGTATGTAGCTTATCATTTGTTCATCTAATCAAGCTGTACACTTTTACTGGAGCTTTCTTCCTCAAGGCCTTTACTAAAATTAGCTTTGTTTAAACTGATTATTGATTATTCCAATTAACAAATGCAAATAAATTAGTAAATAAATAGTGGATACATAGACAGGGAGACAGACAGGTAGAAACACAGATAGATAGATAGATAGATAAAAAGAGAAGAGTCCCAACTCTAATCTGTAAATACCATACCCAGTGAATTAGTAGCAAGAATTTTTAAGAGATACCCTGATTCAATTTTCACAAGGGTAGAGATGTTGTTTATCATTCCTTTTTGGTTATAATGCATTTCAGTAATTATTTGCATAGTAATTTTACAAAGGAAATGGCAATTAATAGCAAGATAACATTATTTAAAATCTCACTGAAAGCAAACAAATTCTAACACATTTTTGCTTTTCAGTAAATAAAATGCAGCGACTTCTATAGAATCATGTACGTTTAGTACTTTTTTTTTCAGCCTTATCTGTAGGCCACATTTAAAGGTATCTTTGTTTATATAGTAGGCGTCTTCTTTGTTTATATGAATTCAGATGCTGAATATCAACAATCAGAGATTAGCATCCTAATTTAGAAAATAAGGTTACAGACTGGTAAGCATAAATTATTTTGCCCTCACAAACTGTCTGCATTAATTATGGTATTATAAATGACATAAAGTGAACAAATATCACAAGGAATTCAAACAAGCTTATTGAACATTATCAGACACTGCTATTAGGATTTGTTCTTTAAACTATCAGTTCTTGTAAATAAGAAAGTATGCTAGTTTATGTTATCTCTGCTAAGGTTTATAATTTGTTTACTGCACAGAGATGTAGTTATATTCTCAAACTAGTATCTCCTTAAAAAACTTATTATATGTACATGTAAAATTTAATTGTTCAGCACATGTATGTACCTGACTGCATTTCTTCTTCACCAATTCACAGAAAGCTTAGCAGAACAAGTAATAGAAATTTATAAGCTACAAATAAATCAGCAGAAGCTGACATCTTCTTAAAAATCAAATTACTCTTTAGCGGAACTGTAGGAGACTGCAATATGTGAAGCTAATTTAACATTGCTTAGGTTACCAAGATTCAGTGTCTAGGAAACACCATTTAGCTAATTTCAGGGTTCTTCCATTCAGTATTACATTTCATTATTTGAAGTTCTAATGGAAAGATCTCAGAAAATAATGGAAACTTGAGAATTCATGCTAAACTTACATCATTTATAAACTCAAATGCATCATTCATGTTAGTATAAGACGTACAAACCTGGAACAAAATAATGATGTGTCAGCATTCCCATTCTGGTAGGACTTGGAAAAATTATTCAGAATGGTAAACTGATCACTTTGTCTTATAATCACGTTGTATATTACCAGCAGCAGCAGCAAAGCCATAATATTTGTATCTGGCATTGCATCCAATAATTCAGAAAAAAATTGCCAGAAAACTGAGCAGCAGATTGGCATATTTGCAGAGCTTCAGATTGTATTATATTATATTACTCAGGCCAATGCACAACCTCATCTGCTAAACATTTTTATAGTAACAAAAATGAAGACTATGCCACAGCCTCTTTCATCTCCAAGAAGAGAAATGTTAGCTCAAGTAGTTTGTCTTTACATGTCAGGTTAAACTGAGAGGAAAGAATTTCATGATGCATGGCATCCTTGCAGTGTATCTCTTAAAGTAGACTGCTTCATTCCATGAATTGAACACAAGCTTTCCTTAGGGGCTTTTTCAGTTTTGACATTAGATTATTAAAAAATAAATAAATAAATATATATATATATATATATATATATATATATATATATATATATATATATATTACTTGTTCTGATGATGACCGTGCTGGCAGCAATCTGTATCCAGCTTGTTTTCTGGGATCCATAACTATAACAAGGCAAGCTGAGAAATAGAATGCTTCCAGTATTTTTGGATCCTTCTGAGGCTGCATCCCAGAAGGCTATGAAGGACATGCAGGTAACATCTTCATAAGGTACTCATACCACTTCAACTGTGGCCTCTCATCATGGAGGAGCATTTGCTGTACTTTAATGTACTTCTGGACTGCTGATATCCCTCACTGTAGTATAGTGAATACTTGCAAATGTACCTCATTTCTTCCATTTGCATCTGCAGTCTTATCTTTTGGTCACTACTTAAAGCTCATAACTATAGGAGAGGATTAGCATGTAGAATGGCTGATAAAATGAAAACATCCTAATGTTTCAGAACCACAGTCCAGTACAACCAGCATGATCCAGTGTAATGTCCACAGCATTTCTGCCAATGTGCCCATCATCTGGTCTGCCTCCCTGTTCCTATTACCCTTCACTTATGAACTCCAAGATGCTTAAACCTCTCCATGTGAAGTAATCATCTCTTCTACATTCTGCACAAACCAATTCACTCTTTTTTTCAGACGAGAACTGTGACCCATTATTTGTAGATGTTTTTAGAACTTCTGGAATGCCACTCATAGAGAATGAAGCTGACATAAGATGCAGATGAGCAGAGCACAATTTGAAATCATTCAGAAGCATATTATTTGGACAGTCATGTGTTTTATTCAAAACCATACTGGTTCACAATGAGTATCACTACCTCCTCTGAGCTTGTTTGATGCAGCTGCTCCTCTGAGCTATTTGATGCAGTTGCTCTTCTGAGTTTGTTTGATGCAGTTGCTCATCTGAGCTATTTGATGCAGTTGCTCCTCTGAGCTATTTGATGCAGTTGCTCCTCTGAGCCATTTGATGCAGTTGCATATAACAACAGTTTTACAAGGTTTTCCTATATTATTAATGACCAGTTGATTATGTTTTTATTGCCTGCACACAGGTGTTCAAATTAACTTCTGATCATTGGTCATATCCTTGAGAGGCAGGCACTGTAAGATTAGTGTTAGTGCGAGAACACTGTGAGCCTACTTATGGAGTTTTAGCATTGCTCAGTGTTATATAACGATTGAGTTAGTATAATTTAGAATAATTTAGAGAGTTGTAGGGGTCTTACTCCCATAATGAGTGATGGCGAGGCTTGCTTCTTGCAATTTAATTGTACTGATTTCTTGGTTAGCTGTACTTTGGTATTTTTTAAGCAGTCATAAATCAATCATTCATAGAGGAAGTGTATTAGTGTGAAGACAGGCTGTAATACATTTGTGAGGACATTTATCAATCCCAAAGAAAAATCTCTCCTAAAAATAGAAAGGTGGGCACTTATATTGCAACATGATTTACAAGAAGAGACAGCAAAACATGACAGAATATTTTTATTTATGTTATTTTATTTTATTTACATTTTGTATACTGGAGTAGTATCAAGACACCCCAAGCAAACAACAAAAAGTTCCAACAGCACTTACTTTACATGAAATAGGGAGAAAAGCAAATACCATAACAGTGAATGTTAAGCAATTTAACTGGCAAAGAAAATATATAGGTTCCTAGGTTCATAGATGTTTGCTAGGCTAAGAACCACAAGGACCTTTTTAAACCTGGCCATGTATCCCAAATCTCTGGAAAGTTTTGATACCCTTGATAAGTGTAAGCATGGACCTGGGAGATGAACCATTTACAGCCTATGAGCATCCATTAGAGACATATATGCAAAGCAGGGATGAATTTCCAGTTTCCCATCCAATTGTCCAAGTTGATCTTGAATTGGGTTAAGGAGGAACTCTGCTTCACATGGATGGGGAGCCTGTTCCATAGATGGGGCAGTCTCTGGGATACATACCTATCTCTTCAGCAGGTCCTATTTATATCACAGGCAAGATTTAAGTCTTTAGAATGGGTAATTTTGGTGCTGGTTGTTTTGTGGATATGCAGGAGGTCCATCAGAGTGGGCTCTGACAATGCCCTGTATGCCAGGCATAGATCTCCCCTCAAAGCCTGTAGAAAACAGAATACAGGGATAGGACCTTGAGGTGGTCTGCATAATACATTTTGCTTGTGCCCTGGATTGTTTTAGTGAGGAACCTCTGTGGATGTTCTAGTTGTTAGATATGCCTGGTTAGGTACATACCAAAGGGGGAATTGTACTCAATGATAGGTCTGATCAATACCGAATACCGTGGAACAATAGGGGTATTACAGATGAATAATTTATTAAAATATATGAATATTGCAAAAAAAGGTTAATGATTCCTGTAGCAGGTAACTGTTTATTATTATGAACCATACCAGTAATTCCAGCATCTTTGTGAAGAAGGACCGTCCATCTGCTGAGGGCTACAAGGCAACAAAGTGCTTTAGTTAACACTGAACAAAAGCTTTTAAAATAGAGGCAAGACTTGGGCAACCCTTCCAAATACATATGTTATGGTCAACAAAAAACTGTTGAAAAATACCATTAATGCTACTAAATTAGTTTTCCTTCACAACCTCCAGACAATAAAAATCTATATCTAAAACAGATATATTTTTAAAAGCATCATAGGATGCTTTACTTGACACCATCTCTTTAAATTCACTAAAAATGTCAGTGCTTCACCTGCATCAGATACAACCTACGATTACAATAATAACCCCATGACTACTCTAAATACTACTTATCATAAACTAAAAACAAACCCTTTTCCCAAATTACAGGCAGTCCTCGGGTTACAGACATCCGTCTTACAGACAACCCATAGATAAGAACGGGCTGCCACAATGTTGGAAACAACAGAAAAATAAATAACAATCTTTAAAGTTGTTCAAATCTTATCTTAAAATGAAGAATTCTGCTGTACTTTCCTTTTCGCTGTTTTCCCCATTCATGAAGCTGTTCACACTTCTTGTTAGAGCAGTTACTTCATCTTAATGGAGAACAACACATCCAATGGGTTAAGAGATTGCTGTGTTGATGATCTGATTGGTCAAGACTGCTGGCGTGTACAGTATTTATTTTATTTATTTATTTTACATTTGTTAACCGGGCTAGTCTGGCTGGATACATGTCCATTTTCAGCAGAGGCCCGAGGAGAAAAGCTCCACTATCAGACTAAGACAATACATTTCAGAAAACATTTCTAAAAACAATTTTAAAAAATGTACAGAGACAATATACAGTTTGCCTGGACTAATCTAAGTAAGTAACAAACAGAGTTCAGATTAAGTGGCTAAGGAGATAAGCTCCGGCATCAAAATACAAAGTTGAGTTAAGAGACATCACTAGTAAAGCTAAAAAATTTAGTCGTCGGTCAGTAGTCATGATAACAGATTAGGTAATTTACAGAAGGAAAGAAACTGTTGGTATCGGGTGATAAAAGAGCAGGTTTGAAGATATAACAGGTAGTTAGGTAGTTAAAGATGTAGGAGAAGGGGAAAAAAAGATAGACAGAAAGTGGGGATAGAATATAATTTGTTGGGTATAAGTATTATAACAAAGGTAAAGGTGGGGAATGTCAAGTTGGAAAGGAGAGTGAGGAAACAGGATAGAGATGAAATGCCAAGGTAGCAGGATAAAGACGGTAAGCTAAGGGTAGAAAGAGAATAGAGAGAAGATGGCTAGAAGGGGAAGTAAACAAATAAGAATGGAGAAATAAAAGAGTGAAGGTCCAGTAAAGGGGGCTGAGGAGTACACAGTATTGAAGAAATTACTGTACTGTACAGTAGACTGTGCAACTGACATTGCAGCTCACTAGGGTTTAGGTGATAGTAAGACGTCTGACAAAGGTCTGAAAGTTCAGGAAAGAGTGGAAAACATTTGTGGGTGATGCCTATAGTACAGAAATGTGAAATAGAGCTTAAAAAGAGGTAAGTTTAACATATTTTTTTGTATGGAACATTCTACTGTACTGTATTGCAATACAGTACTGTAGAACTTTCCATGCAAGTGGTTTGACTTGCATAAATATTTGACTTAAGAGCAGACTAAAAAACAGATCTCGTCCTTAACCCGGGGACTGCCTGTAATTCTGTCGACTCCAAAGTTGCTCAGGATTGGCTGCAACACATTACAAATTAATACCAGTCTATCTGCCAAAAATAAAGTGATTGATTGACTGCTTTATTGAACTGACTCACTGGCATGACAGAGCATGGAAATGGATGCAAAAATGATAAAGAGGAGACTAGATAATGTATGTATCAAGAGGACAAGGTAGAAAGGCAGCACAGAAAAGTCTTTTAACGTAGGATCCAGATTGTACCACCAAGAGATGGCTTTAGGAAAACCTTCAGAATCAGTGTCAGATTCATGGCGATCAGATTCTACCATCAAGATAGGGCATTCTACATGATCTCAGCCTAAATTCTCAGCAGGGCTGCAATGACAAAGAAAAGAGGGTATTCCATCTGCAGTTTCAGGATCTCCTTGATATAGCAGTATAAAAGGATTTGGTTTTGATAATGGGGAACCTAAATGGTCATGTTATAACAGATAAAACTGCATATGAGGATTACCTGGGTTCAAATGGTTGGGTCAGAAGGAATCCTAAAAGAGAGGCTATTCTAGATAAAACTGTATATGAGGATTGCCCGGGTAAAATGGTTGGGTCTAAAGGAATCATAAAAGAGAGGCTATTCTATATAAATGGCAAAAAAGCTTAATGGTGGTCAATGCATGATTCACCAACACAGTCACAAGATAATATAAAAGAGTGATCAATACACAACTAAGATAGAGTGCCCAACAGAATGGAGGGACAAAGGACCAAAAATGGGGACACATTTCAAATATTGGTCTTAAACTTAGAACGTTGTTAGAATAACAGGAAATGTGTTAACATGCATTTTCTGAAGGATATGAAGTCTGAAAATCAAATAGATGTCATTATTTAGTGACTTTAATCCTTAGATCATCCCAGTGATTTGTCAAAAAACACACTTTTTAGGAGGAATAGACCAGAAATTTGAAGCAAAAGTCTGGACATTCCACGAAAATCTGTACAGTTGAGAGATATGCTGCTACATTTGTATGCTTTGTCTTAATGCCCATGTTGTGACTGAAAATGGTCTTCAGAGCAGCATACTTACCTTGATAACAAAGCAAATAAAGAAAGAAAAGAAAGCCTACCACTTAAAGCATATTTGAGGGTAATGACTACAAAATCATTAATGAGGAAGATTTTTTTCCATGGATGCCAGTATAATGGACAATATGTTAGACAAACATTGGCTATGTCGATCCACTACCACATAGAATAACAGATCCATTTCAAATGTGTGGGTTGCCTAAATTAGTCTGATCTTATCTCAGTACAGATTTTTATGGCTCTTCAATGGAAATACTTTTGTTAGAGTTCATACAGGAAAGTTTATTAGCTCAGCATCTGCCATCAAAGTTCTACCAGCTCCTGACAGACTGTTCTCTCGGATGTATGTCAGATGATCGAGTTTTCAGAAACTTGAAATTCATACAGACGAGACCATATGATCGAGTTTCCAAAAACTTGAACATAAAAAAAAATAAATAAATAAAAAATACACTTTTTTTTGCATTTATGTAGGAGGCAAGGCCCCCTGCCCCCCACCCCCTGCAAATTATATATACCAACTCTGAGATTGCACTACAGTGAAGAAAAGGGTAAAGTTCCCAATCCTCACTGTACTGCAATCTCCATTCAAAAGCTTTGAGTTTTTAGAAACTTAATCATATAGTCTCAACCATATGAATTTTGAGCTTCTGAAAACTTGATCAACTGATAGGGATCTGTTCTCTACTGGAACCTTATACGGTAACCTAAGAACGCATCAAAAACAAGTAACGGCTTGTTGACCTAGAGTAAATGATATCACGACACATTTTATGGCTATCTTGGGGAAAATTATGGTAAACACAGATTTAGAAGGAGTATTGTGGAAACAAGTAATGTGGAAACAAATGCATACAGAAGGGGTTGGGGTTGGCATAATGGTTAAGATTTTTACCTCACAGACACAAGGTACATGGTTTGATTCTTATCTTTGAAATGGGAAGTGGATAGGCTTAAAATGGCAGGTTCAAAAACTATGTGCAAGTACTGACCAGAGTTATTTGTTTGATCCTAATACTTGCTTATGCCTACCAGGACAAAATCCCATTTGTTAGGCTCATAGAAGAAATGCAGGACAGGGAGATTAGTGACAGATGCAGCAGATGGACAACTCAACTGAAAATATTTATACTGACCTTAAGAATCAAGCTAAGTTGCACAAGGCAGACTAGTCAGCAATGTTAAGACAGCATGGATAAACAAAACATGACTCAGGTTATGTCCCTGAACCATATGGAAACCAAGCTGATAACTGGTAAACTGGTATTTTAGGATTCAGATTACAATATCAATCTGATAAGACTTATTTTTTAAACTGCCCAGGTTCAGGACATTACACCATCCTCTTTTTATATACAGTATTTCAAGAGTGCAATATGATATGTAAAACAGGACAAACAAAAAAAGTCTAAAACAGTTATTCTGCAGACATCTTTTAAATTGTTTAAATCAAAATGAACATTAACTAGATGTAATAGGCAATCATTATAAACTTTTAGTTACTGATTTATACAATCTTTTTTCTGCTTTGTATTTTGGGATCTTCTTGGTAAAAGTCTGTTGTAGTCATAAGTATTATTCATCTTAGAAAGTGAGTAAATTGTTAGTTAATTCCCTGTGTGATAAAAATCATCAAAGCTATTAGAGAAAGGATTTCAAAATGACCAAAATTTAATTGAACTATAGCTTCTGTTACACTGTTACCATATGATAGCTAAAGTCTTTCACAAAATATGTTTCGGGATAATACAACAGCAAATGCTTGTTTGGCTTACGAGTTATATTATAAACATTAATTTTCTGGAAGGTACATTTACTGGCCTTTTCTGAATCTGCAAGAAATGTAATTTTAAAATTCTGTTCATAGCCGCTATTCTTTTCAAAATCACCAGGTTTGTTTTTAGGCTCAATGACAGATACCAATTTTATTAAAAAACAAATTGTGCTTTTTTTACCCCTGCTGTTTGCCCCACTGCCTGTGGATCATCAGGCCTCCCACTGTTCAATCAGCCCATTCAGCTCCAACATCTGGATGAGGGTTGACTGGGAGCACCCGTAATTCAGACAACCATCAGTAGTAGTTTGAGATATTCTGCTTTAGTTTTTCTAGTCCTATATGTAGCACTAGGCGATGAGATTGGGAGTGGCATGCAACAGAGTGCCTGTGGAGGCAGTCACCTCACTTCTACAAGGTGCTTTCCTTCAGTTAGGCCTGCTCACCCTGTATGGCATGAGTGGTGGTTTCTCTAGTCTCCACCAGGGAAATTGCACCACCTAGTGTACCCCCAGTTGTGGTCATACTCTTCCCACTCTCAGAAGAGGTGAGTAAGCAAAGCCCATTCACTACCTCCCTGCCTGCCTTCTGCAGTCCCAGAGCTACTAACCAAACCCTGAATGTTTGGATCACAGTCAGTGCTCCGTCACTTTGTCCCACAGAATCATGCTAACAGTTTTGTTATGAAATTCATATTTAAACATTTGAAAATATGTGTATTGATCCCAAAAGAAAGTTATGGACACTGCATCATGCTGAAGGAACATGTCGGCCCACCAGCGCACTAGCTGTGGATGTGATTCCATAATGTATGATAAAACAAGAGAGAACGATTATATATTCAGTGTAGGATAATCATGGACTCTGCACATGGCTGCTAGATTACAAAACACAGTGCGTGTGCCCAACACAACATAAATGCAACAAAGTACTTCTCCAACAATTGTCAGAAAGCACTTGGAGGAGCCCATTTGTGCACTATCCTAAAACCACTATATTATACATATTCCTATGGAATCCTGTGGAATCCACAAATGTTATTAAAGAAAAAAGAAATGCAACTGGCATTTAATGCACTACAGCAGGCTGGAGTACTGCAAGCCATTCTAGAGGATGATCTGCAAATGCATCCAAGAAAGCAACAAGCTATGCACTGGGCCAGGCTGGAGTTAACCTACCTCACTGACCATGAAATAATAGATAGATAGATACAGATTAGACAGAGAGCTGGTGCAGACTTTGTGCAGGACTTATGCACACCACATGTAACCTAATACTGATAGAAACAAAAGTGTGCTCTGTCTAGGTATACTGGCCACTGGGACATTTTCTGGCATATGGGAGATGCAATAGGAATGTCCCAGACACCTGCCAGTCACATCATCTCACATTTCCTGGCAGCAATGTGCAATAAGGTGGAGGAATAAGTCAACTTCCCAACATCACTCATGAAACACAGAACTGCCATGCAACAGTTCTATGCCACAACCAACGTCCTCGCTGTCCTCTGTGCAATAGACTGCACCTTCATCCAAATTAAAACCTCTGCTGTACCTGAACCTGAATACTACATTGATTGAAATGGTAGACAATGCTCAGTTGTCAGGTAGTGTGCTCAACAGATGGCTTCATTACTAATATCATGATTCAACCCTTTACCCTGATCCTGGGAGACTTTAACTACCCAACCATAGATGGGAAAAACTACTCATGCCAGAATGCAAATGCCCAGAGATTCCTCGATTTTATCAGTGCAAATGCCTTGGAACAGCTAGTTGATACCCCCACAAGAGGTGATAATATCTTAGACTTGGTATTAACCAACATGAGTAACCACTGCTGCACCCCTATAGTATCATCCTCCCTGTTAAGATCCAACCATAAAGCGGTCACTCTCAAAGTCAGCATCTCCCCTGCCCCCCTCCCCCCAGCTAGGGTTAAACAAAAAACACTTCTCCAAAGCTGATTACAACCTCCTGAGGGATGGTATAAACAGCTTCACAGCCCCCTCCCTCTCTGTTGGAACTGGTACCAATGTCCAAATCTGCACCAAAGTACTATACAAGCATTTATATAGATCCATAGAATCAGGAATACCTGATAGGACAAAATCATCCTCTGCAAGGTCGAGTAAACCCGTCTGGTGGACATCTGCAATAAATGAACTATATAACAAAAAGGAAAAAATTGCTGTCCAGGACCAAGAAGAAACAGGTGCCCAATTGGAAGCAATCTCTTCGTAGCCTAAACAAGCCAAAAAGAGCACTACTGAAATCCTCTAAAGCCAACTTCGAGTCCAAATTGACCACATCTACTAGAGTCAATCATAAGGCCTTCTTCACATATGCAATCTCAAAGTAAGCACCCATATCTGTTCAGAACTGGTGGTCAAGAACAACACATACACAAATGCTATAGATATAGCCAACCTACTGGCTGACAGATTCAGTGAAAACTTCACCTCTCTGTCTTCCTATCAGTAAATAATGGCATCCCAAATACCTGTCCCCTCCCCTTATCTCTAGGGAACAGGTCATCACTGGCCTCTCAAAGGGAAAAATACAGCCTCTATGGGACCCGATAACATCCTAGGCTGCATCCTACATGAACTCAGGCATGAACTTGCAACACCATTAGGCACCCTATTCAACCAAAGCCTGAGTACTGGCTTTGTCCCAGCCAAGGGGAGGACAGCCACTGTCAGCCCTTTACACAAAGGTGGAGTGTCCAGCAATCTGGGATATTATAGATCCATCAGCCTAGCTAGCCTGATCTGCAAGGCTATGGAAAGGATTATCATGGATCTCATTAACAGGGACATTGGCAACCTCCAAACACTCGACCTCAAACAGTTTGGCTTTGTCAAGGGAAGGTCATGTGTGTTAAATCTGTTTAACATCTTTGAGACAGTCACCAAAGCCATTGATGAGGAGAAGATGGTGCACATTGCCTACCTTGACCTGGCCAAAGCCTTTGACACTATTCCCCACTCAGCCATAATAGCTAAACTCTCTCAACTCAGCATCAATCCATATTTTATCAGATGGGTGGCAAACTGGCTCACTGATAGAACCCACTTAATCAAAATAGGGCAAGTCACTTCAAGCAGTAGACCCATGATGAGTGGCCTACCCCAGGGATCAGTCTTGGGACCTCTGTTATTCGGGATATACTTTTCTGAGGTGCAGGCCAAAACCAGTGGGCTATGGCTGACCAAGTTTGCAGATGACTGCAAGCTAGCTGCAGTCATCAATTCCTCATGTGATGTGGATGTTCTCCAAGAGGGTCTCACCCAAATAAATGACTGGTGCCAGAAACATGGCCTCAAGCTGAATGCCAAAAAATGCATCATCATCCTCTTTGTGGGCAGTGATGTCCCCACATATTATCACATTAATAACAATGGCTTAAGCAGGCAATTAGTAGTGAGGGATTTGGGCACCCAGGTTGATAGTAACCTGACGTTTTACCACCATGTTGTTTCTGTTTCCATAGGAAATGTTACTGAAGGGGTCACTTGGGGAAATAACTCGTTTGTGTGTCAGGGAAGTGCATGTGCACCCATGGTCAGACTGCTTAAATGATCCCTGGGCAAAATAATTTATTGTGCCATTCTAGTGGTTGTGTATACTTAATATAAACAAATTAAGGAGTTGCTGAGGGGAAATAATTCATTTTTGTGTCAGGAAAGTGCTTGTACAAACTACTGAAGGGATGGCTGGAGGCAAGCTTGTGGACTGCAACTCCAGTATCAAAGGTAAAGCACCAAATCTGACAAGGGATGTGCGTACCCAGCAGATGTCAGGTTCTGAATTGCAAAACTGCCTCATTAGCATACCATGCTTTGCAACATTTTTTTTGCATCTCATTATTTTTAAGGCCTTTAACTTTAGTGTAATGGCCTCTATGAATCACGCCTTTGCTACACTCATTCATAAACGTTAGGGATATCCCTATATGACTATGAACACCAGCCTCTGTCTGAGAGTGGTTCCATTATGTCTTGTACATAGTATAGGGCTAGTTATCTTTTGAGACACAATGACAGGTAACTATATACCTTTATGATGAACTGGTAATACCTTAGATTATTTTTTCTAGAATAGCTTTTACACTTTACTTTTGAGTCCAGGAAAGTGTAGAGTTTCTTCTGAAGACACAACTGAATGCCCTTGTATTCTGTATCATAAGTGTTTCTGAACTGCAAGGTTATTTTTCTGGTGGTCCTAAATAGTCAATTTCACTGTACCAGTTTCACCAGGCAACATTCTCTGTAGAGGAATAGGCAGAAAATACATCATAAAATACCTTCCCATAATGTAATGTCTTTATGAATGTCAAAAAAAAAACACAGAGAGAAAGAGAGAAGAGAGAAGAGAGCACCTTACTGTACCAGTTAAAGTCTGACTCTTTCAAAAGAATTATTATTTGTCTTAATAGTGCAGCAATGGCAAAATTGTTATTTTCAGTTTAACTGAAGTTAAAGAAATGTGTGGCTGGACAGGGAAGGTAGTCTAATTAGAATCTGGACAGGTGGAAAGGGAGAACAGTCGTGAAAAGATACCAGAAACCTCAGAGTAAAATAAAAAAGAATGGACATCACAGAAACCTATTCACTGAAGCCTATGATACTCTCAGTAAGAAAGGAGGAGAACAAACATGTTGTGCAAGGGTAGCAGAATCTAATTGGGTTCCTCTCCAGGGCTAATTCTCTTGGCATTCTGTATATGCCTATTGGGATGGTCAGCACTTCTCAGTCATTTGTATCCTGCTGACTCCCACGTCATCAGTTCTTCATCAGTGTTAAGTGTTGTATGGCTTTTAAAGCTTTGGAACACTTCACACTCCTACACTTTTTTTCTGTAACCAGTACTACATGGAGAAGACAAAGCTCCATGCACTGCAAGGAATTATGATTGAGTATGTGCTCTTGACAAAGATGTCAAGATTTACCTCTTAAGTGAGATGAACATATAATAAGTTGGTTATAATTGGAGACATGATCTAATCCCATATGTTTTATTTATTTATATATATATATATTTTTTTTGTTTACCAGGGCAGAACACTGATAAAATTTGACAATTTGCAGGCCTAGTCTGGGTTACATATACAATAATAACAATACTGTAAGATGAAAGGATAACAAAATTATACAATACAGTAGTTTGACCTAACATAGATATTAAAAAGTATGCACATATTTGTGAGATGTTTAAAAAAAGAGTATAAATGCATAACACAATTCTTACAGGTGAGGTAAATACGGTCCGCCCAAGAGGATCAGCATAGTATATATAAATATGGGCAGAAAGTTTAGCTGTGAAGAGAGTATAAATTATAGAATGCTATGAATTGCAATAGAAGAGCTAATAACAGAAAAAGTGGATATTAGATATATAGGAGGGAATGGACAGGGTGGGTGAGGAAGCAGTGGGTATGAGATTATATGTCTGAGAGTTTAAGAGATCAAGCAGCTAATGTTTTCTGGGATAAATACAACAGTGCAACCGTGGGAGTTAGGTGACATGGCTTGCTATTTACATATTAATTACATATGTTATACAAAATGAGGTACTAGTTGCGTAAACTTGTAAAGTGTAATCTAAAGAAATGTATCATCTACGCTACTAGTAGTCAATCAATGAACATATAGCATTTCTCCTCAAGGGCATTCAAGTTCATTCTTTTTCCTTACCAATTAATAAAGACAATAACAATCAGAAGAAATACTATATTCATTGCAACTGTCATTCTTATCAATACCAGACTAATGTAACATGCAGTGTGGCTGCACACAGCAGATATGACCAACAATTAAGCAGCTGGGATATGTAGTTTAAAGGTAAACTTTTTCTTGGCTCATACTGAATTAATTTTTGTGGTGTGCAAAGCATGTGTTCTGTGTTTTATAAGGCTGTCAGAAAGGATGCCTGGCTATTTTCACATCATGCAAATGAAAGAATAGATTTGCTGTAGTATTAAACTTTACTGTCAAGTTCAAACCCCATATTCCAGTGGCATTGAAACACTTAAAAATAAAAAGCATGTGACAAATCATTTCACTGTATATTTATTATGTCTTGCTACCAAGATCTGTTCCAGGTACTTTTTCAGGAATCTCTTAGTTCGGACAACTGCACTTCATACAGTTAAGTACAGTGGGCTTCATTCTCTATGGGTTACATATGTTGTTGTCCTTAAACTATCTTTTTAAAACATTCAGTAATCTTGATAAGTGTGCCATTTTCTGGCTTTCTGATTTTGCAAAATCATTTTCTTGTTCAGTGCTGGAGTCAGCATCTACAGATAACACATACCTCCTGCTTATGTTACTATTATTGCTTTGTGTATTGTTGGATATATTTCTTCACTGAAGTACAACAATCAAATATTTATTTCTGACTACAAGTAATGATTGAATCTCACATTTCATGGGATGAAGAGATAATACATTTATTTATTCATTCATGTATTTATTCTTTGTGGAGGAAAACCCCTACAATCTATTATTAGGACACTGCCTTCTCTATCCCATTACATTTACAATTACTTGCAAGGTTGACATAAGGGGAAGGAAAGGACAACTTCTCCCTCCCTCATCATAACTGAGAGTTTATATGAAAAAAAAAAAAGAAAAAAACTAGCAGCCCACTTAGAAGAGTTCAGTCATCCTGGCCTTTCTTGTAACTGCATGAATGACAGCACAATCATGCCAAACATTGGCTGCCTGGGCAGCTGCTCATTTTAAAAATTGAATTAGGATTTTAATACAGTACTACATATTGTTAGCCGGAGAAGTACAGGGGATTCCTGTCTTGTGTCTTGCAGAGCAGTACGTGTCTCTTCAGAACATTTTTCATTCTCTTCTGTTGGACTTAACATGGTGACATAGGCTGATAGTACAGATGTTTTGTTACTACTCTCTTATGTCTTCTGATTCATGCTACTAGTGTTGAGTTTTGCCTGAGATGTACTTTTGATACCAGAATGACCACTATAAATGTTTAACCATTTTATTCTAAAAAGTTGAAAAGTATAAGATGGTAAAAAATATCTGCCAGTGAATAATCGTGCTATGAAATGCATCATATAAGGATAAAAAAATATATAACAAAGAGATTCCTTCAGAGTTTATGCGCTGACTACACCTGTTGCATTGTTTGAAATGGTTTTGACTTACAACCTACCACCAGTCAAGCTTGCTTTTTAGATGCTAAAACTACGTCTGCACCAAGTTGGATAAAGAGCACATCAAAAAAGTTTGCAGCAGAAGTTAAATACATCATTATATTTTACTGTGAGAACTGAAAAGGCACAACTAGGACATTTTAAGAATATTACAGCAGTGTCATTAACAGAAGGAAAGCATTGCCTGAGAAAATAATTTTCTTTGAAATCTATTCCTTTCTGTTCAAGGGAAAGGCCTGCATATTAGCTAATCAGGGTTGTGTGTGACAGTTAAAATAGTTCCAGAATATCGTATGTATAATGCTCGGCATTTTAATACTCTGTTCATGGCCAATCCAAGTATCTAATTAGGGCCAAGGCCATGTATTTTAAACAAGGTAGAGCTGCTGAGAACTATAGTTTGATTGTACAAGGATTTGTCTGGGTCACAACATTTAAACAGGGAAGCACGACATATTTGAAAAGCACTCATTAGGAAAACCACAAAAAAGTTCTCTAAACTTTGCAGAAATGAGTTTACTTTGTGCAAGTTACACATTTCACAGAAAACCTCTCACTTAGAAAATGACAAAGACTGCTACAACATTTTTCTTTTTCGATTTAATTGTAGATTGGAAAGAGAATGTTTTTATGATTATATTTTGAGCATAAAGTACTCCTCACGAATCAACCAAGAAAATTAGATTTAACTTATAACATTTTTCTTGCCTTTTAAAGCCAACATATTGCAGTCAGTTGCTAAAACGCTTTTTCTGTGACAGAGCTGCAGCACAAGTGCACAGTTCTACTCGTATGACTAATTAATGGAAATAATGCAATGCTTTAACTTAAAAAGTAGAGGACATTTATTTCCAAACCAGCTTCATCATGACATCAGAACTGATGCTGATTTTAAGAGATAAAGAAAAAAGAAATCTTATATACATCAACCATACAGAAATTATATTCACCAAATAGAAGGTTCTCTAAGAATAAGCCAACACACAAATGGAGAAAGGAAATTCTATTCTGCTGACAGGGATGACTGCAATTAGGAATACAAAGAATATATCAGAGGGTGTTGGAATTTACTGTAGAAAACTGGCAAATGAGCCAAGGTATTAGGAGCAAATAACTATACAGGGAAAGGTAATGGAATAGGAAGAGGCCAAGAAGACATTTGGACTGCAGGCTGGGGATAGCCTTCCCCATCAGGGATTGATATCAGAGTACAGACAAAGGGAAAGGAATCGGGGAATACTAAGTGAAAGACATGCTCTGGTACAGTTTTTAATTGAATTTAGAATAGAAGGTGCTGCTAAAAAGTGTATAATTGGGAGGGCATATATAGGACTCCCAAACATGCTACAAAGTCTAGAAGATTTAAGATTCTTGCTTGGAAGTGTTTGCATAGGTATTTTTATACCCCAAGCAGACTCCAAAGAATTTCTCCTCAGGTAGATATCAAACGTTGGCTGTGTGATAGGGAAGAAACTGGCAACTGGGAACATATGTTTTGGCAGTGTAAAGAACTGGCAGATTTTAAAAATGCTGGTGGCAGCCCAAAAAGCAATTACAAAAAAATGGAAATCAAAGGCTAAACCAACTGTACTGTATTTGAAGTAGTAAATATTGTAGCAGAGGTAAAAGAACAGGAAGTGAGATTTTTAGAAAAAGGTAGAAGCAAATTGCATAGAAAAAAATGAAAACTGTGGGAACAATACATGTAGAATAATGTTTTGGAGGACAATTGAGATTTAAGTGAAAGTAGGACTTGAACAATTCATGTAATGTTGGCATGATGATAATTGCATAAAACAATATATGTGATGTATAATGTTTGTAACTGTGAAAATGTTAAAATGGTTTGTTTTTATGTAAATGTATGTTTGCTTATGTTTTAAGTGATAATTCAATAAACGCTTTAAAAAAAGAAAAAATAAATCCTTAGCTTTGATTTGTCATGTTTTGTCATCATATAGTAAAGTTATGAGTAAAATCAGGCTTAAAAACAATTTTTGTTCCATTGATGTAAGTTTCACTACTCACCTAATGCGCTGGTACACATAAAGCCGGATTCCAAAAGAAAGTTGTGGAAGGAAGACGTCAGCATACCAGTGGCAGATGTGATTCCATAATGGATGTTAATACAAGGGGAAGGAAGCAAGAAATCATTTTTTCAGTGAAGGATAATTTTGGACTCCACACTTGTCTGCTGGATTTCAAAACATAACGGATGTGCCTAATGAGAATAAAATGTGACAGACTAGTGTGGCAACAATTTTATGAAAGCTCTTGGTCGACCTCATTTGTGATTACCCTTTATTTTACAATTTCATATAAAGTTTTGAACAATCCTGTGGATTCTGCAAAATAATACTTTAAAAAAATGTAAGCTGAATGCAATGTTTTACAGCAGGCTGGAGTACTGCAAGCCATAATAGAGGATGATCTGCAAATGTGTCCTAGAAGGCATCAATAAAGGCATTGAGCCAGGCTATAGCTAAGTCAGCTTTCTGACCATGATATAATAAATAGATATAGGTTAGACAGAGAACTGGTGCAGGCTGTTTGCAGCAAGTGTGCACCCAATATGTCCTTACACAGTATGCAGGGTAAGCCAGTAATGGTAGAAATAAAAGTGTATCTGAGCCTGAGGATACTGGCCTCAGGGACACTTAAGCAGTACTGTGGGAGTGTCCAAGATGGCTGCCATTTGCATTCTAGGACAGTTCCTTGCAGTAATGTGCAGCAAAGTGGATAAATTCATCTATTTCTCAACAACAGCCATGCAGCACTGAACTGCCATGGAACAGTTCTATGCCACTACCAACTTCCCCTCTGTCATCGGTGCATTAGACTGCTCCATGTCCCAATCAAATCCCCAGTGGTACCTGACGGTGACCATGTTAACATAAATAGAAAGCGGTGACATTGCTCATTTGTCAGGCTGTATACTCAGCAGGTGGCTTCATTACCAATATCATGGTGATACACACCTGTAGTGTGCGTGATGCACAAATATGGAGGGGAAAGCAGTATGAGGACTGCTTTTCCTAAGGGGCTGCCACTCCATAAATATAGGACTATAGCAATAATGTTAGTATGAATCAGACCAGTCAACAATAAGCTTCAGGACTGAATATGTGTTATCCCCTTCCTACAAATAGGTCACTATAATTATCCATCAGAGGCTTGGCTTATGATGCCGTACTGAGCTCTGAAAACACCAGCTGAGGATACATAAAAAAGGACACACACTGAGATGTTGAAACCAAGATTCAGATATCCAGACACTTCCAGAGATACACTGCAATACACACCAGAAAAGACATTAGAGACGGTCATGTGTGTGCCATGCTGCAGAACATGGCAACATCAAAACACAGTGGCCTGCCAGCCACAGGTGTGCATGGACGTACCCTAAGAACTGCAGATGCCTGACATGGGTTTATTAGAGCTGTCACAGGATGATCAGAGGGACACCAGAGTGAGAAGAATTAGCTGTGGGCGAAGGAGGCTGTGGCTGTATGTTTTTGCTCAAGCAATACGGCAGTATCTGGCTCACACCTTTAAGTTATGACAAGCCACACATTCAGAAGCACTCAGACAAAACAGTGATGTTCACACAGTGTCCATCTACAACAGCAGCAAAGAACACAACTAATGGAAAAGTCCATTAGATATCCGGAGTGAATATCATGCATACCACAACCACAATATTCTCCTGCAAAACCGTATACACATATACGTGCCATAGAAATGAACAGATCTGGATGGCTACAGAAACACTTTTACCACAGGACCACTTTATGTAAGGAAAATCACCAAAGATGACCACACTGGCATATGTGTGGCAGGCCTGTGGTATGCACAACAGAAGATGCTGCTATCTAGGTAGGATATCATCATACATACAATTGTAGCATAACAACTGCCATTACTGAAATAAATGCAGGATGAAGCATTGGGTGGGAATGTAGCATAACCAACAGGACTTAACTGCAGTGGTGATGTGATATTACTGAGATGCATCATATATATTACAGGGATGTGTAACACCATCGTTCACCACACTATGCAGCAGGCAGAAGCAATACTGACAACACTGTAAAGTCTGACAACAAAAGTCACATACCTGACATGACCAATACAAAAAGCATGTGACATGCCTGACCTGGAATGTCCCACATAAGACAATACTATAATGCATGCTTGTGTACAGCAGCACAAGTCAGCCAGATGAAAAAAATATCTTCAATTTAGCAAAACATCAATGACAGGCATTACACATCAGCCATAGAGCATACAACATTGTATGGAATACAGCAACATAGTTATGTGTGTGTGTGTGTGTGTGTGTGTGTGTGTGTGTGTGTGTGTGTGTGTGTGTGTGTGTGTGTGTGTGTGTGTGTGCCTTTTGGAATTGAGGCCAAAAAGTTCAACCTTGGTCTCATCAGACCATAACACATTGTCCCACATGCTTTTGGGAGAGGTGATGTATTGTTTTGCAAATTTTAGCCAGGCCTGGATGTTTTTCTGTGCAATTTCTGTGTAAGAAAAGGCTTCCGTCTTGTAACCCTACCTCATAGCCCAGACATATGGAGAATACAGGAGACTGTTGTCACATGTAGTAAACAACAATCACTTGCCAGAAATTCCTGCAGCTCCTTCAGTGTTGCTGTAGGTCTCTTGGCAGCCTCCCTGACCAGTTTTCATCTTAGCTTTTCATCAATTTTGGAGGGACGTCCAGTTCTTTGCAATGTCACTGTTGTCCCATATTTTCTCCACTTTTTGATGACTGTCTTCACTGTGTTCCATGGTATATCCAATGCTGTGGAAATGTTTTTGTGCCCTTCTCCTGAATAATACCTTTCAACAATGAGATCATTTTGATGCTTTGTAAGCTTTCTGTGAACCATGGCTTTTGTTGTAGCAGGCAACTGAGTACATGTCAGGAAAATCCTACTAGGAGAGATGAACTTTATTTAAGCAATAACCCACACCTGGGTGTGGGTAATGCTGGATTTACCCACGGTTGGTGTGGTTTGGTCATGAGGGTGAAGTCATTTAAACCCATTTAACATAGTGAGACAGCTTTAAAAAAAAGCAACGGAGAAAGGAAAATCTCTGTTACTTTTTTTAAAGCTGTCTTGCTATGTTAAACTCCTTTAACATAGCGAGACAGTTTCTAAAAAGAAATGGAGATCTTGCATTCTCTGTTGCTGTAAAAAAAAAAAAAAAAAAAAAAAAAAAAAAGGCATACTAATGGAAAATGTCCGGGCGACTGGATCTTTTTCCATTAGTATAAGTCTGATTTACAATGTGCATGCTGACTAATCAGCATGCACGTTTTGGAATATTAATGGGGGGTTGTTGCATAATTGGGGTTAATCAGAGTTTCTTTAATTGATGGCAGGTGTGTGCCCAAGAAGACTGATTGCTGTAATTAAATCAAAAGGTGCTTCGACAAAATATTAGTTTAAGGGTGTGCACATTTATGCAACCAGCTTATTTTACGTTTCTTATTTTTTATATTTTTTACCCTAACAGAATTGTTTGCTTTCAATTGAATTGTACAGGTTTTAGGTCACATTAAAGGTGGGAAACGTTTTGAAATAATTTATCATGGTCTCATTTTTTTTTAATATCACAAAAACCTGTTATTTTAACAGGGGTGTTTATATATATTATATCCACTGTATATATTGAAAGCCACACATGGCAAGTTGTCAGAAAGAGGATAACAAAGGTGAACTTGTAAACAGAGGGATGTGTTGTGCTGAGGGAATGCATGTGTAGTACCAGAATAATATGTCATAATTATCATTATCACCAGTATGCACAACATATATATCTGTGCATGCAGTTATGGCAGGTAACAATGAAACGTGTTATATATAAATCAATGTCATAAGAATAAGGTAATATACTGATGAATGGGAGAAAGGCTTGTTAAACATTGACTAGCAAGAGTTGCTGAAATGGAAACAGAGTGATTGTCACATAGTGCAGTGCAGTTGTCAATATTTTACCCAAAATATGTAAAATATAACACAACATGAACGCAGTTATTAATGTCAGATAAATGAGAAGAAAAAGCCTGTGATATCAGACATTTGAGACCCACTTACAGGTAAAGTAGGCAGTGGTGATCACAGTGGTCATCACAGTGGTCATCATTACCACAGAGTTAGGATGACACAACAGGACACACATTAATAGCTACATAGAGACAGCTGTACCCACCGGAAAGAAGTACAGAACTAATTAAAAAAAAAACAAAACAAGCCACCCTGGTGGCTGTATAACAGAAGGAAGAAAACCATGTAAAAAATATGAGATGCAGCACTCATCAGGATAAAAGCACTCTCATCAAACTAAATAAACAACTTAGAGGACAAGTAAAGTCAAACAAAGCCAAATGTGAGGTAAATTTTACCTCCCAGGTCAAGGACAACCACAAGGCATTCTTTAGCTATGTCTGCAGCCTCAAAGGCAATACACAATTGTGTGCAGAGCTCAATGTAAACCTTAACCTTCCCTCATGAAATATCATCAGACATAACTCCCCCTGTTATCACTAGGGAACCGGTCCTTAATGCTCACTCTAAGGCAAAGAAGAGTGCATCAATAGGCAAAGAGATCCCAGGATGTGTTCTAAATAGCATGAAACATGAGCTATCTGGCCCTCTGGAATTGCTATTTCATTGTAGCCTCCAAACAGGCTTTGTGTCTCGTGACTGGAGAACAGCAACTGTCACCCTTCTGCACAAAGTTTGGCCATCTACAGACCCTGAAAACTACAGATCCATAAGTTTCACTAGTTTCATATCCAAACGCATAGAAATTATTATCATGGAAATGATCAATAATGATATAGAAAACCTCCAGACACTGGCACCAACCCAATCTGGTTTCTTGAAGTGCAGGTCATACCTACTCATACTGGTAGACTTCTTTAAGAAGGTCACCAAAGCAATGGATTTGGGCAAAATGGTTCAAACTGCCTACCTTGACCTGACCAAGGCATTTGACACAGAGGTTAGGTACAAACCCTTATGTCACCCGGTGGATAGCCAGCTGGCTCAGAGACAGGATCCAGGAAATTAGAATTGTGGAGTCTACTTCTACAAGAAGGCCAGTCACAAGTGGAGTCCCTCAGGGGTCAGTCATGGGACTGCTCCTTTTTGGCATTTACTTCTCTGAAGTCAAAGTCAATGTCAATGATCTCTGACTGAATAAATTTGCAGATGATTGCAAATTAGGAGCTGTCACCAAATGTCGACACAAATGTTCAGTAAGGGAGGGATGACACAGACATATAACTGGTGTCAGAGCCACTGACTAAAACTAAATACCAGGAAATGCATAATTGTATCCTTTAGGAAGTCATCCACCCTGGTAACTATCCTATTGCAAAATACACCTCTTAGAGCTAATCCAATGGTCAGGGACTCAGGGGTACATATAGACAATAATCTAGCCTCTGGCCATCATGTGTCTACAGTGGTGAGTAATCATTCTATATTGCACAACTTATAAACAAAGGTATGGCATCTAGGTCCAAGGAAGTTATTGTTCCATTGTATTTGGCATTCATGAGACATATCATTGAATACAATGTCCACTTTGGTATGTAACTAACCAGGTATATCCAACAACTGGAATGTCCACAGAGGTTGCTCACTAAAAGAATACAGGCTGTAAGTAATGTCCTATGCAGACTGTCTCAAGGCCCTATCCCTGTAGTCTGTCTACTATAGGCTGTTGAAGGGAGATCTATGCCTGGAATACACAGCATTGTCATACCCCACTCTGATGGACCTCCTGCATATCTGCAAAACATACAGCACCCGAATTACCCATTCTATAGACTTAGACCTTACCTGTGATATAAATAGGACCTGCTGGAGAAACAGGTATGTATGTCAGAGACTACCCCATCTATGGAACAGGCTCCCCATCCATGTGAAACAGAGTTCCTCTCTAACAAATTCAAGTGTAACTTGGAGAATTGGATAGGGAACAGGAAATTAATCCCTGGTTTGGTACCTATGCCGCTAATGGACACAGGTAGCCTGTAAATGGTTCATCTTCCAAGCCCCTGCTTACACTTATCAAGGGTAGCAGAACTTCTCAGAGGTTTGAGATGCATGGCTAGGCTTTAAAAGGTCCTTGTGATTCTTAGCCTAGTAAACACCTATGAAACTATGAGCACTGGATCAACTGCCAGTGTACATCTAACAGAGTCTATGGTGCCCAAATTGATGGCTCGCACCATGGTCTTGGCTACCCCTGCAAGGTCTGGAAACACTATACCCATATGTCTGCCTGCACATGACTGCAGGGTTCTGAACAGGTCAACAAACACAACTTATATGCATGCACTTTACAGCACAGTTAATGATTTATAAGGGCCATGTCTGAGTCTCCTGGGAGGGGGTCTGCTCTCCCACTGGAGTTAATCTGCTCATGAGGGTCTGGGCACATACCACTCAGTTAGTGCAATGGCACAGCTCTAGCACCACTATGACATGGCCTTCAACTGAGCATGCACCAAAAAACACACTGTCATGCAGAGCCATCAGTGCTTCCATGATCTCGCCATGTCTGTGTTCCTGACATTCAATTAACACACCCATAATTGGTGGTATGGGAAAATGCATGCAGCTCATTGCCATGACATCACTGTGAATGTTCACGCACCAGTAACAGTAACCCTACACCATCTGACATACATCCAGGCATATCAGCTACACTCTCATTTGTAGTCCATTGTGGGAAAGTGTCACCATCACTACCAGACTCAGCAAGGAACAGTGGATCATGACCATCATTGTTTCCAATATCTGATGGCCCCACATTATCAGACTGGCAATCCACACCATCCTGAACCAAGTGACTGTCCCCTTAAAGGCCGGATAATGATCCTAATGCAGTGTCTCATGTGCCATTGGCTGTACTATCAGACTGAGGCACATCACATCTCAACTCAGGAACAGTGGATGGGCTAGTAGAGAAGGGAGAAAGTAGACTTGCAGCAAACATAGACAGATGAGACACATCTTATACATTTAGAGACATCACACATAAGGCAGGATATGATGGACATAATTGGGCAAGTAATGAACTTCACTGACTAATTATGATCATATAAACTTAGCTGGTCAGAATAGCTATGGACAGTGCAATGGTCCTATAGAGCAAGGATAAGCTATATAAGTCACATTAAAAAAATATGAGGGACAATGTTAAAACTACTTGCTTCCATATCATATTATCTTTGTATCTGTTTTCTTATCCGGTCTGCCAGTTTTCTTGAACTGCTTCCCCTATATCTTCTTACCTACTATATCTGCTTATCCACAGTGAATCTCTAACTATAATATCCTCCCATACCTCATAGAATATCATGTTACTATCCTAACCCTTACATCATTTCTTTTGATAATCCTTTCATTTACTTCTATCTTAAATAATCATAGCCCAGGATTAAAAAAGTCCATGTAGGCTGCATGTAGAGCCTACACAGACTGTATCTGTGTACACGGCCACAGTTCCTCCTCAGCAGCCCACCATACATATTAATTATGATGTGTGCCTAAGAGAGGTCACAGCAACACAGATATAGAATCTGTGTAAGACTGATGGAACAGCCACATACCTTTTGGTCCAATCACTTTGACTGAAAGGTGTACAAGACATTTTATTTTTCATTAAACTGGATTTTTTTTACATTTATGTCCTTATTTGTGCAGTGCGTTGCATTGCTTAGCTATGCTTAGCTTTGCACACATATACATTAGACATCCACTAGACATCTATAAATAGAAACCAGATGCATTCAATTTTAATATATTTTTTACATGTGCTTGTTTGCATGGTGCATGGCATTGCTTAGCTAAGTGTAGCATGGCATACTTAAGCATTAGACATTCTCTAGATAGCTAAATACAGAAATTGGATGCATTTCAATTGTTGTGGTTCTGCAGTGCTTAGCAATGTGGAAACATGTGCAGCGAAGCTGCGGTACTTTTACAGGCACCTTCACAGAATATCTGAAGATATACAAGTTCCCATCACTATCTCAGTAGTTAGATACATTGAGTCATGACCTACAGTGTAGTAGGTCCTGGGTTCGAGTCCTGGGCAGTAATACTTTTTACATATAGGGCTGTGAAACTGTGTCAGGTGGCTAAACCATTGGTTGACTTTAAATTAAATAATTGTTACATTTAGAAAAGCTGCGTGATGCTAAGTGATGTGGTGCATTTTTGAAACTTATGGAATGATGTGCAAGGGCAGGAATGAAGCCTATTTAAAAGCCAATAGGCAAGAGTTTCACATCATTCCTTGGAGCCTGACTTTGAATGTGGGTATGGCTGCTGATGTTGGTGAAGGAGTGCACTTTAGGTCACAAAGGTGGGGTGTGCAAAAGTTCAGGGTTTTCACTGGACTCCTGGTACAACATCACAGACCCCGGATATTGCAGGCTGAATACCAGGGCTAAGAGTGTTAAGTCTGAGGCCTGGGATAGTTTGGCCCATGACATAACCAGTGCAGCTGGTATACCCCGCAGTGGTGAGCAGTGCTGTCACCTCTATGACTACCTGTATCGTAGGAAGAGGGGCACCTTGGACACCTGGATCCAAGAGACTAGGGATGGGAACAGCCCATAGGTACGTAAATATGTTTACCAATAATTTATAAATATACAGGCAAAATCTGTGCAAAACTGGTAGGCATAATGGTTTCCTTCTCTTACCACAGTTGCAGAAGAGAGGGCTTGCAATGCCCAGTCCCATGCAAGGCATTTGGCGAGGATGAGGCAAGCATGTACTATGTGAGAAAATCAATAAAGTAATAACTTAATGCATAATTTAATAATACAATAAAGTAAATGCAGATACTGTCATCTTAACAGTCATGTATGAAATATTTGGAACATCACACATTTTTATTAATGTGTCAGTGCATATCTGAACTGGTAGAGCAAGTTAAAGCAAGTAAGCATGCAGTACTGTGTAGCATAGCATCATCCAACCATCAAGTTAATGTTATGATCTACCCAGATTAAGTGGTCTGCTCATTCTCTGGAAAATGCTGTAGATTGCACCCAATTAATGATTAAGATAAACAGGCAAGTTAATAGAAGTCCTAGACAACTATCCATGTGTGTAAATGCCAGATATGAAGTAACATTAATCAATAAAGTGTAAAAGAAGATGATGCTTTGATAATTATTTGTTTCCAATAAAATGTTCAGTATTCCTGTTCTCACTGCTTGTGGGCTCTAATCCAACACCAGCCAACTGATATATGTACAGTAGTCAATAATGTTTCAACATATGTCATAAATAAGTGCTGTGCAATACCCAGATTAAGAGTCAATGTTGTGGTCTGCTTATTTTGTCTGACATATGGTGTAGGTTGCAGTGAATAAATGAATGTTGCTCTGATATTTTAATGTTTTCAAATAAAATGTTCAGTATTCCTGTAGTCACTGCTTGTGGGTTCTAATCTGACACCACCCATCTTACATACGTGCAGTAAGCAATATTGTTTTATTATGTCAGAAATAAATGCTGTACAATAAGCAGATTAAGAGTCAATGTTGTGTTCTGCTCATTTTGTCAGATATATGCTGTAGGTTGCAGTTAATAAATGAATAGAGTAAATGTGTAAGGTAACAGAACTCCTACACAGCTATGCATGTGTGTAAATGCAAAATTTGACACAACATGAATCAATAAAAACAAATAAGCGGAATGGCACACTATCGGGGGCAAACGTTACGCTGCCACAAAATTCAAGTATAAATGAAATGAAAATAACAATGGCAGTGAACAAACCACATAGTCCACACAATGAATTGATCATAAAATATCAAATTTAATACTGGTTTGATATCTTATGGTCAATTCAGTGTGTGGACAGCGTGCTTCATTCACTGCCATTGTTATTTTTGTTTCATTTATACATGAATCAATAAAAGTTTAAAAGGAGATGGTGGTCTGATAATTTATTGTTTAAAACAAAATGTTCAGTATTCCTGTAGTCACTGCTTGTGGGTTCTAATCCCACACCAGCCAGCTGAGAAGTGTCTAGCTGTCAAGTGTAATCAGTGTACATGAACATACCTCTCAACTGTTGCTGTTATCAGAACACATTGCTACTACTGTATGAGCATACTATGTAAAATGCTCCCTGTCATTGTGCCTTTGTACCACCATTATGTATGGTTTGGCCCATAATGTCTCATGCTAAGAGGTTGAGAGCTATGTACATGAAGCATCATACATACATTATAAACAGTCAGTGTTCTCACAAGTGAAATCTAACATATCTAGAAGAATGTTCCAATTGCTTCTTCCTCACCTGGTATTAAAAGCATTTTTTGCCTTTTTTTCAAATTAAACTAGGCTGCAGAATACACGCGTATTTCTCGGCTCACTAACCCCCCACCACCACCTTTATTCCACCCCCATTGAGTATGCATCTCTCTCCCTAGTCTCTGCATCATTTTGGCACCTAACTAATTTCAGGAAAGTGAAGTGTGCTAAAGGCTAAGACTTTCCTGCCTGTCTCCTCACTTTTCTAAACCAAGGGCTAACTCCATACATTATCAACATCTGTCCTTACTCACCTAGTCTCTCTACTCTAAACACTGCACTACTCACTGATAAACTTAAGCACAAGTCCCACTGATAGTTTTTTGAAGCATAGCAATCTATCAGTCCTGGCTTGGCCCACTCCATTTGCCCTTGCTTTGCTCTGGCTCACTCTTCTCCCCTACCCTACCCCTATTCCCCCCACCCCAACATCAATTACATTTATCCTAACCAAAGCTCCTCCTACCTCTACTACTCAGCCAGTCATAACCTTCTACTAATTAATTCTTCACTTTATCCCCGCATTTCACTAATGGTATAATTGACCATCTCACACCCCACCTCCCTATACTCCACCACACTCTCTTCACATTCAATTTTATCTTACAAATAAATATTAACTCTTCACTACTGTACATACCCCTCCATCACAACATGCCATTCATCACCAACTTAGCACTACTTACTGTCTCTCTATCCTTCCTCTTTCTACAGTTACTTACTTCTCCTGAAACTATACATGAATATTACAAGCTCACGCGTGTAACTTCCACTCCTGCCCAAACTCACTTACTTCTCTGACATAGCACCCTCTCTATATGCAACATGTACCCTCTCCTTAAAAAGCTAAACATTCTAACCTTACATGTAAAAACTAAAACAAAACTAACCTCCATACATGAATACAACACAAAGAAAAAATTGCAACCCATTAATTCCATACACACTCACCACAACCTAATACTATATGGTGGCATTCACCCCAAACCTGGACCCACTCACTCCTCTCTTTATCACAAGAGCTGTCACAAAACCCTTAACCTCACTACCATCAACCCCCAAAGCATGAGAAATAAAATTCTAGATCTCTATGCCTGGATTGAATGCTACAAGACAGATATTGTAGCAGCAACTGAGACTTGGCTAAAACCTTATATTATAAACTCTGAATTCCTCCCATCATGCTTCTCCCGCCTGACAACAGAAAGCCCAGAAAGAAAAGGTGGAGGCATTGCTCGCATATACCATAATGCTTTTAATATAGTCCTATATAACAAACCCACTCCAACATTTTCTACAGCCGAAATACTAATATCTTACTTGAAAATGAATAGCAGCAAAAGCATCTGCATTATAGTCACATACAGTGGCTATAAAAAGTGTACACACCCCTGTTAAAATGGCAAGTTTGTTGTGCTATAATTAAATCAAAATGTGCTTCAACAAAGTATTAGTTTAAGGGTGTGCACACTTATGCAACCAGCTTACTATACTTTTTTTATTTTTTATATTTTTCTCCTAACAGATTTATTTGTTTTTCAAATTAATTGTACAGGTTATAGGTCACATTAAAAGTGGGAAAAGTTTTTAAATTATTTATTGTGGTATCATTTTTTATATCACAAAACCTGGCATTTTAACAGGGGTGTGTACACTTTTTATATCCACTGTATACCCCTCCCCCGGTAACACTATCCAAATACTTGAGGAAATACTAGCCTGGTTATCCAAAAATATAGAGAATGAAACAATCATACTTGGTGATGTGAATATTAACTGGTTAGACATCATACATTATCACTCAACAAACAGTAGTAGTCAAATAAAGTGACTTGTCATCAAAAACTCCCTCCCTCCCTCCATTCGTACCATCACTAGCCTCCCATCCTTTAAAAAATCACTCCACTCACATCTAACATCCAAATGGGAATGCTCCTGCTCTCACCCCTCATAGCCTATTCTCCGCTTCCTACAGTCTACAATCTCTTTAATTCCAAATAGCAAATTCACATTTGCATCTAGTAAACAAATTCTTATTTCCATCTAGCAATTTCTAAGCCTACTGCATCTAACTACTATTTTTAATCCTACTAGAGCAATGCTCTCCTGTTTCATTTTTTGATTGTAACCTCAGTATTATTTGTTCTGTCTTATAAGCAGAAAATGTTAAAATGTAAATCACTGTAATCTTTGTATAATCTGTGTTTGGAGCTTTTCTCCCCAGGACTCCATTGAAAATGGGTTATTTTGGCACAATGGACTATCCTGGTTAAACAACTGCAAATAAATAAATAAATAAATAAATAAATAAATAAATAAATAAAAATAAATAAAAAACAAACAAGCCTACTACAATACTCTGCAAAATAGCCATATGCAAAATCCTAAAAAGTTCTGGAGAGGCATAAACTCCTTATTATACCCAGGCAAAAGGTGATAATACCTCCCCTGATACAGACATGGCCCCAGCCAAAACTGCCTCACTTTTTAACTCGTTCTTTAAAAACAGTATAGTCAACCTCACTGCCAAATTCACCCTAATTAATCCACTGCCTTCAGACCCATCTGCTACAATAAGACCAAACGTCTCTCTTGTACTCATACCTACCTCCACCATAAAAACAGGGCTGTACTGAATATTCACTATGTATTCACTTCGGTGCTGAATAGCAAGCCGAATAGTCTATTCCTATTCGGCCGACTAGTGTGCTCAGACCAAATATGAATAGTGGTCACATGTCCTTATCTACAGCCCAATCAGTCTGTATCTGTAGCTGTAATATGGTCCATGTCAATTGGTGGGACCATCCGTAAACTAGCTGTACTGGTAAGATTTTACCTACCTTAATATGGAATCAATGGGATGCTGTGAAAAAAAATGCTATGGTGGACTGTGAAGGACGGTGGCATCATGTTAGATCTTTTATGCCTGTGCATGCTAGGCTGTGGTTGTGCCAGTGAGCTTCCTCACGTACAGGACATGCCATGTTGCCACAGTCATCAGTGTATTTTTGACACTGTTCCAAATATCCCAAAATTTATTGTTAGCACTTTCGTTCATTCACAATCCACAATGAACTTCATCAGACAAACATTTCCCAAGAACCATCACCATTATAAAAGCCATTAATTATACACTTAGGAAATCAATTAGTTAAGAAACCTTGGTTTCTTGGTTTAAAGTTGCAGTGCTATTATTATAAAACCATACCCATACCATAAGAGATAGGAAATTCACCCCAGGGATCACTTCTGTGGCTCTGCTTGACAGGGGCACAGGAAAATATTTTTTTTGGGTGGCAAAAGCCAGGGTACCATTTGGCTAGGCTTATATAGGCTCTAGGGCAAATAGCCTAGTACCTACCTATGAACCTATGAACCCATACATCATTTTTTGTAAAATTTCTGTAAAAACAACTTCTGTCCTTTATAAAACCACAACTGAGCATTAAAATTGTGGATGGTCTTAAAAATACTTTTTTTGGACCTATGTGCTCATCTTATTTTTAACAAAAGTTACTGACTTCATGCACAACAGTGTATATTAAAAAATTATCTCTCCAAAGATTTTAACTTCAGCGTACATTTAATAGAGCAATATTCATTAAGCCCTGGTGGGGCATTAGCCTTCATCCTTAGCTGCCATAACAATTCCGATTCTTCTAGTTTTAGCTCCCATGGTCCTCCCCTAATGTTCTTACTAACCTGCTCGATGATAGTAAAAACAAACTTTTGTGTGGGGTTAATAGCTATGTGCTTGGCTAATGCATTTGTAAGACGTCCTTTATTAATATGATATAGATGTTCATAAACTCTTTGTTTGAAGGCCCTCTCAAGTTTTGCTTATATAACCATCACATTGTTGGCACATTGCAAGGTGGACAATTCCAGCTGTTTCACAATTAAATGTTCCTTTGATTTTATATTGTATGTCACGGATGCTAAACTCTTTGCCCTCTCTAATATGCTTACAATAACCATGCCATCCACACTTTTTCATACCCCAATCGGCATGATTCACTAGGTGTTGTCTTTCTAAAATATTTTTTAGATTAGGGCCTTTTTTGTATATTATATGTGGCCTTTCACCTAAACTTCTAGATGTAGCATTGTCTTCCTTAATGACTGTCCAATTTTTAACCAAAATATTTCTTATTTTGGGAGCATCCCTTGAAAACATCATAAGGAAACTCAGGCTGTATTT
Source organism: Protopterus annectens (assembly GCF_019279795.1). NCBI lineage: Eukaryota > Metazoa > Chordata > Ceratodontiformes > Protopteridae > Protopterus > Protopterus annectens. The sequence continues at coordinate 1,389,530,582 of NC_056733.1, read as the reverse complement.
CATATCAGTATTTAAATCAGCCTTAGACCTGCTTTGTGGATTGTTATCTAAATTATCTTCCTTACGTCCTTTCCAGAGTATGGGTTGAAAGTGCCCTGTGTTCCTCTTTCTACTAACTTCTTCCATTAATTGTTCAAATAATTGGGTTGGGTACTCTCTTTTAGAAAACATGCTTTGTAAGTTGTTACACTCAAGGTAGAAGTATCTGTAGAGACCATTCTAGTGGCTCTCACTAGTTGCCCTTTAATAACCGCTTTCTTCTGGTGGAATGGATGACTACTCTGGAAGTGCAGGAAGGAGTTAGAATAGGTGGGCTTTCTGTATATCTTGGCTACATACCCATTGTTAACTCTGTCCTTATTTAGTTGTACATCTAAAATGTTGATAGATTCAGTGTCAAACTGGAAAGTGAACTGTAAAAAATATGTAAAACTTGTGATTTCATTCACAAAATTTTTAGCTGTAACATCTGTCCCTTTCCAATTGAAAAACATGTCATCTTGGTAACCTGTATACCAGATGGCATTTTCTTTGTAAACTGAATTTTTAAAAAGGAGTTCCCTCTCCCAGTATGTCATAACACAATTTGCAAAGGTTTCCCCACGCAGAGAACCCATAGCTACCCTCCTTTTTTTGAAAAAAATATCCTTTATTGAATAAAATAGTTATTGGATGGAAGGCCATAGTGGTGCAGTGGTTAGCATTGTCACCTCACATGAAGAGGTTCTCTGGTTCGATTCTCAGCTGGGGTGCCTTCTGTGCAGAGTCTGCATGTCCTCCCTGTGTTCGTGTCAGTTTCCTCTGGGTGCTCCGGTTTCCTCCAACATCTCAAAGATATGCTGTAGCTGCACAAAAACGCAACGAAGCTGCAAACAAACAAACCTCTAGAAAAAAGGCAGCTGGATTGGACACTCTAAATTGGCCCTAGGTGTGAGTGCATGCATGTGTGTGCCTTCTGTGGAAGGTTTGGTGCCGGGCTGGCAACTTGACACTGTAAAACTCCACTGCCAAACATGAGTAGACAGGTGATCTGCTGTGGCGACCCCTAACCAGGAATAGCTGAAAGAAGAAGAAGAAAATAGTTATTGGATAACACTAATTCTAGAAGTGTCTCTACTAGATCAATCTCACTTCCATTAGCTCCTTTTAGGAGTAGGAATTTACATACCCTTTGTATGCCTAGCTCCTGGGGTATGATAGTGTGTAAGTCCTTTATGTCAACCGTCAAAAAGCTATAGCTTGTATTAAAATCTATATTGTTAATGCTTTGTAAAAAATCCCGGGAGTCAAGACAAATCTGGGCCTCTGTGTTCAAAAATGGTTTCACTTTGCTATGCACTAGCTTAACACATGCATATGTGATTGATTTTCTACTATCGACTATGGGTCGAAAAGGGAAGTTAATGTGGCGCTTATGGATTTTGGGCATACCAAAGATTACTGGTATCACTGGTGCTGCCATTCACAGATAGTTATATATATCAACATTAATGCTGTTTTCAATAAATAAGTCATTGAGCACCGATTTAATATGTCTATATGCCCCGCTGACTTCATTCAATGTTACTTTACAATAGATGCCATTTTCTAAAATGTTTAAAATTTTGTTGTCATAATCATGTTGATCCATAAACACAAGCCCAGCCCCCCTGTCAGGTTTAATGATTCTAGCATTGCATGTTTTAAGCACATTAATCAAGTCCCATTCATCTTTGACCATATTTCTCTTGTTATAGTGAGTTCCTGGTCTTTCTGCCATAGTTCTAATATCCACCTCGCAAACTTTTTCAAAAGTTGCAAGTGTGTCTTGTGTTGGCGGGTTGAAGATGCTTGAAACCCTAAAATCCCCACAGCAAGTTGAATTAGTTCCCAAAAGCACAGCCAGGTTCATTTTACTTACATAAAGTTTCAAGTCTAACAGTGTTCTAGCCAAATTGGCTCTACTATCAGGCACAGATGTAAATCCTTTACTTAAAATGTTCGCCAGTTCCACAGGAGCATTAAAGGAAGAGTAGTTGTAGATTTTAATGTCCCCTTGAGTGTTTGTAAGGACAATAAGGTTACTTACAGCATGTGTTGCTATCTCCTCCGTCGATTCTGCTTCTTCCGTTGCTGTTTGGGCTTCCTTGAGTTGTATTGCTGGTGTTGTTGTTTGTTTCATCCCTCTGGAAAATCCTGATGGTTAAAACATCCAGTAGCATTATTATCTGATGATAAATGGCCATTTTTGTGTTGTTGCTTGTTTATAATATGTTTGCTCTGCCAAAATGTAGATGGATGAAAAGCTTCTTCCTCACTGGCCTCAAAGGAATGATCCATTTCTTCATTAGGACAGGTGTGCTGATAACATCCACAATTTTAATGCTTAGTTGTGGTTTTATAAAGGACAGATTTTGTTTTTTACAGAAATTTTACAAAAATGATGTATGGCTTTATAATAATAGTACTGCAACTTTAAACCAAGATTTCTTAACTAATTAAATTCCTAATTGTATAATTAATGGCTTTTATAATGGTGATGGTTCTTGGGAAATGTTTGTCTGATGAAGTTCATTGTGGATTGTGAATGAACAAAAGCACTAACAATAAATTTTGGGATATTTGGAACTCTTTCCTGGCATCATTTGTTTTAGTTGGTTGAACTTTTACTTTGTTTTTTATTATTGACACTGTGTTTGTAGCCTATTTTGCATGATCTTATTTAAGTGAAGCTTTAAAGTACATTTGCATAGTTCAGTGATGGATAAGCAGAGTTCAATTTGGAATTATTTCAAGATATGTGATGACAAAATGAAAGCAATGTGTCAGTTATGCAAAGCAGTCATCTCTCATGCAGGTTGATCAGCAAAGTCATTTACGTCTCCATTAATTAATCATTTGTCCTATAAGCATCCTGATGAATACAAAGAAGTCATTAACAAGAAGAAAGCAGCAACATCAATTGGGACGTCTGACACTCAGCAGACTGGCATGGTTCAGCAAACAGTGAGAGACATGATTGGCAAGAAAAAGCATGGTCTATTCATAGCTTAGACGCAAACAAAATACACAGTGTCTTTGCAAAAATTATTGCCATTGACATCCAGCCATACTCAATTGTTGATGATAGAGGCTTTAAAGAATTGATTGGTGTACTTGAACCTAGATATGTGCTACCAAGCTGCAAATACTTCAATGAAAAAATCATACCAAAGATGTACAACACAGTGCGGAGCCATGTCCAGACTGCTATCAGAGAAGCACGATTTCTCTGTCTAACCACAGACACATGGACTGCACAGACAACAACAGACTCTTTCATGAGCTTGACTGCACGTTGGATTGATGACACATTTGCTCGCAGATCTGCTGTCCTTCATTGTCAAAAATTTGATGGACAGCACACTGGGTCTTGACTAGCTGATGCTCTACTTGACATGATGAATCACTGTAATATTAACAAAAGAACGTGTCCACTTGGTCTTATGTGATGGAGGTGCCAACATGGTCAAAGTGTTACGCAATGCGGATTTGCCCAGTTTCAGTTATTTTGCCCACACTCTGCAGCTGGCTCTGAATGATGCGATTCTGACACAGCCATCTGTTGCTGACTTGATAACACTGTCATGGAAGACTGTGTGATATTTTTGACACTCTTAAAGAGCTACCTTGTGCCTTCATGCCATCCAAGAAGAAGTCAATGTACCAAAACATCAGCTTCATCAGGATGTTGTCACCAGGTAGACTTCAACATATCAGAGATTGGATCAGTTGTTAGAGCAAAAGAGAGGTGTGTCTATGTACATTGCTGAATGTGATGACAAATCCCTGATGACAAGCCAGTGGGCTTTAACAGCAAGAATTGTTGCAATTCTACAGCTGTTCGAACAACTAATTCATGAAATAAGATGCAACAATTCCTGTTTTTCAGTGATTCTAAAAGCTGTTCAGGCTGTCTTGTTGTATCTGCAAAAAGATGTAGCTGACAACGGAATCAGAAAGACAGTCAGCAAACTGATAATATCTTTAACAAGGAGATTTTCTGACTTGTATGAAAATGGCATTTACACAGTTTTGGACAGTTTGTATCCATGCTTCAAGTTGGATTTCTTGACACCTGTGTAGCAGGTAAAAGCCAAAACAGACATTGTCACTGCAATGTTACTGTGTCAGCCAACATTGTCTATGCCTGCAATTCAGCCTACAAATAAGCAATTTGAAGTTGTTTCTGAAGTGAATGAACAACCACCAACAAAAAAGACAAAGACAGCAGCAGAAGGCATTTGGTCATCTTGGGATCAGTTGCAGCCTGTTTGAGCACTGAACAGCGATGATTTTTCTGTCTCCATAGAAACAGAACTGAACAACTTTCTGACAGAACCCTGTGTTCCATGAGACACTGACCCACTGAATTGGTGGAAAATGAACATGTTCAGATTTCCAACATTGTGTCATATGACTAAGCCCTACCTTTCTGCACCACCTACAAATGTGCCAATTGAACGTCTTTTTGGTATAGCTGGTGATAACTTCAGTGAAACAAGAAACTGTCTTACTGCTGACAACATGGAACAATTGGTGCTTTTAAAAGCTAATGCAGCATTCCTGAGTTAAATGTACATCAATAAAAAGCTTTGATAGCTATTTGGTAACATCAATAAAAAGCTTTGGCAGCTATTTGGTCATGGCTCCATTGTGCTTTTTTAGTTTATATTTCTTTTTTGGTTTTGTCTTTTGTGGTGAGTTAAATGTATGTACAATGTCTTACTTTTAGCCTTCGTTGTAGTACACAAACAGCAGAACACTGCACAAAACAGTTTGCAAAACTTGACTTGCTGTTTAACTATTTTGTTTTAGTGTTTAGTGTACCCACTAAAACAACTATTCGTATTTGTATTCGGCTGAATAGTTGGTACAACTATTTGTATTCGGCTGAATACTGTTAACCCCTTATTTGGTGCAGCCCTACATAAAAAACTCCTTCTTAAACTTGAACTTGGATAAAATGCTCCTGATAACTTACCACCAAAATTCCTCCAAAAATCAGCAGACACTATAGCCTATCCCATTAGTACACTACTAAACAGATCCATTCAATAGTCTTTCATTCCCACCATCTGGAAAAGGCATTTATCCTCCCTCTCCACAAAGGTGTAAACAATAACGATATATCTAACTTATGTCCAATTGCCATCCTTCTCTCCCTTCGCCAAAATTCTGGAAAAATGTATCCATAACTAACCACTTAACTACCTACTACACTACAACCTCCTCTCCCCAACCCAATATGGGTTTACATCTAGTCATAGCACCACCACTGCTTTTGTATCTTTTTTGGACACAGTCAACCATGCTTGACACTCAGGATACCTTGTCTCCTCACTATTTGTTGACTTTTCCAAGGCATTCAATACTGTCACCCACCCACTTCTTCTGACCAAACTCTCCAGTTTAGAGATATCTTCCCCTACCATAGGCTGGTTTTCCAACTACCTTACAGATAGACAAAAACCAGATGGCACCAATCCCTCTCTCCTTTCCTCAGCATCAATACTGGAGTCCCACATGGGTCCATACTAGGTCCCGTGCTCTTCAGCATTTTCATTAATAAATTCCATACCAGCATTCCTCCTTGCAAATGTCATGCAATATGCAGATGACTCCACCATCATCTGCATGGCCAAGCCTACTTTAGAACTACATACACTCATCCAAAATGCCTTCACCTACAATAAAACCTGAATGTATAATAACCATTTAGCCCTAAACGCTAATAAAGCCAAGCACATGATATTCACCCCCAAAAAACACCACCCCTAACCAAAAATGAATTTGCCATCAACTCACTCAACAACACTTGCTTCAAAGTGGTCCCATATACCAAACCTCTAGGGGTCATCATAGATGAACATCTAACTTTTGACCAGCATATTAACACAAACTTAAAAAAAACATCAGAAACTAGGCATCCTGTACAGGCACAAAAACATCCCCATCTATGCAGCAAGACTATCCCTTGCCTCTTCCTTTCTACTTCAATCCTTACTCTTTGGTGCACCTCTCCTTATGAATATACAATCTTCTCTTAAATCCAAACTGGACTCATGCTACAATAAAATCGCAACATTTGTAACCAGTGCCAAACACTCCTCCCACCACTGCGTATCACTCCAATGTCTAAACTGGCTAAAAGTTCCTCAACATCTAACATACCTGCAGCTAACCACAGTTCATAAGCTAATCTATAAGCCTTCTAGTTGTCCTGCCCTCTCCCCTCTGTTCACCATGTATCACCCAAATAGACCTCTGTGATCAGTCAATCAGATGCTCCTTAATGCAGCAAAACCTAACCTTTCTGTCTGTCAAATGCATTACCCATATGCTATAGCAGAACTATGAAATGCTGTCCCTCCTTCAATTAATTCTACTAGTAACCTTGAATGCTGTGAGACTTTGTTGAAACAACATCTGCTCTCCAATTGGCTATGCACATGTACCAGCACTGACTATAAAATAACACAATATTACTAGCCTTCCTTCCTTTCTTCCCCATCTCACTTATGGCTCAGACTCCTCATATATACATTCAGTGCTTCCAGCTTACTTAATACAACATGTGCCACCCAGCCAAACCTAATCTACTATATCAGTTACCTATCATATATTCCATTCGATCTTGATGCCTATACAGCAATAGCTCTAAAGCTATACCTTACTCTCAGAGTCTTTAATCATCTGCTCTCAATCTTTCTACTGCAAAACTGCAATACTGTATTGTTCACACATTTACTATTATCCTATGTCATCAATTGTATTCTTGTTTGGCTTGCATACTTAAAATCTAACATCTGTATAACTAGTATTATCTATTTTATTTTATCACCTATTGGGTAATGTAGTGTTCTGTACCATTGCTGCTTGATTTCTGTATTCTGATTCTGTAGATTTATCATGTTGTTTGTTTTTGGAGCTTTTCTCCTTGGCCTCTACTGAAAATGGGTTCACCCTGGCCGGGTAGACCTCCAGGTAAACAAACGCAAATAAATAAAAAAATGTCACATTAGTCTGTGTAGTTATATTATCTGTGAAGGTACTAATGTTCTTCTTTTTTTTCTTACCCCACCCCTTCTCTTCTTTTATTTATTAACTATATTTATTATTATCATTTGATATTATCATATTATTTGTAATTACCTCTTATGTTGGTCTTATGTACAATTTAATATTGCTTTACTGTTATAAAACCTTCATTTACATTATTATTGTTGTGTTCGTCATTATATTATTTTCAGTTTGTATCCATTACTCATTATTGTTATTAGGCTGCGGTGGTGGTGCTGCGGTAGCATTGTCGCCTCACAGTAAGACGCTGTCCGGTTTGATTTTCAGCTAGAGCATCTTCTGCATGGAGACATGCATGAATAGGCGTACCTTTGTCGAAGGTTGTGTGTCAGGGCTGGTAACTCGGCACGTAAAAACCAACTACCCAATAATCAGAGGACCGGAGTTCCACTGTGGTGACCTCTAACTGGGAAAAGCCGAAGGACACAACACAACAACTCATTAATGTTATTCTCTTATGTTATTAATTACATTTGCTTTGGTTATATTTATTTTTCCTTATGTTTATATTTCATTTATCACAGCTCGACAAGGTAGGCTGGTTCCCAGTAATCCACCTACCTTGGCAACCCCAGCCAAGGCACCAGAACCCAGCACGTCAGGGCTGCAGCCTGGTGGCACCCCCTCTGCTGCCCCTGCACTACCTGCTCCATCATGTAGTTCCAACCCACAGGATGGGGGTGGTCCCCCTCTGGGAGTGGTGGTGGAGGGGTGCTTTTGTCACCCAAAGCCAACTGCTAGGCATGGTGCATAGGCTTATGCACCAAAATGCTGCTGCCCACCCACACTGGATGGAGAGCATGCTGTCCATCAGGATGGTGCAGTGAAAGTGCAGTGCTGACAGTCCCATGGGTGAGGACCTGAGTCATACTGCTACCATGTCTGATGTCCATGGGACTGGCATTCCACAACCCCTTCCCCAACGAAGGTGCTCACCCCACCTCTTGTGTCACACACCAACCCTGTCTGCTGTCTTGTCCGTCTGCAAAAGCTTCCTCACCTTCCCAACTTACCTCCCTTATGCATACCTATGTCCTTTCCCCAACATTCCACTCTCTTCTTAAAAAAAAAAAAATGGGCATCCCCCCCCCAAAAAAAATATCATCCCATACATAGCTCTCCATTTCACACACTTGTCCACTGGACACATTTAGTTTGCTCCAATTGGCTTATCAATGCACTTATTTTGTCATCACTGCTCTCTCTTGGGGTGACAGTCCAAGTTCATCTAAAAAACTGTTAGTACACAGTTGTTGCCATTGAAGAAATGGATAGCTATGGTTCTTTGTTACACCCTTCCTGCACATACCTACCTGACTTTCACTATGGTTTCCCCCTACGTCTACCCCATTTAACCACTGTCCTATCTCCCCAATTTTTCTTTTCTTTAAAGAATGTTTGTGTGATGCTGCGCTATGTGCAACATCGCTAAGGTATGCTAAATGGTGGTATACTGCTATTGGTATTTGAAAATATAGTAATCATGCCCAAAAAGTACACTTGCATCCTATTTTGGGCCCAGTAGCATTGCACCTGAAGAACAGTGCATCAACCTGGCAAGCCACACAGCCAGTTAATTAACATATGTGTTTCAAGCAAAACATAGTAATTGTCATTTTCTCATCATTAAGTGTGTTTAAGCGATGTTGCGCATCATACCACATTGCACAAATCTGCTACAAGATTAATGGAAAAATAGGAGTTTAACTGGGACTCACGTAGAGAAATACCTCACTGTAAAGCCATATACATAATAATAGATGTAAGTAAGATATGTTACAGCAGGTAAGTGTTCAATTATATCTACATGTAAAAATATACCTGCTAAAAGATTAATGGAAAAATAGGAGTTTAACTGGGACTCTGGTACACAAATACGTCACTATAAAGCCATACAGATAATAATACATGTTAGTGAAGTATGTAACAGCAGGTAAGTGTGCAATTGTATCTACAACATGTAGAAATACACATGCTATAACAATGACTCAGTATCAAAATCTGTTAAATGCTTTGAAAACATTAATTTTTGGTCTACATGGTACTGGGTTCAAATACAGCTGTGTCAAGCATTTAAAATACATATGTGTGTGTGTACATCACCAGTATAAATTCTGATATGTATGACTGCCTCATCACCTACTTATCCACCCAAAGCTGTACAGATTGAATGCCTGCTTTTAAATAATGGAAGTCAAAGGTCTACAGCTAGGACCACATTTTAACTATTCCTATGACAACACTAAAAAGTGAAAATAATGTCTGGTCATGCATTAGCATGAATTCCCAGAGAAATTTGAAGTATGTAATTCAAACGAGGCCCAGTAATACCAGACTGCAGCCCACAATTATTTGTTAGTGATATTACAGACAACCACAACTTGCACAAGTAAAATCCATATATGGAGGCCATGCTAGAAGCAAGGGTTGCCAGCACATATGTTCCAGATGACTAACATGACATAAAACATGATTTGGCAGTTATCCAACTGGTTGACATAATGGTTCATGTTCCCCCCACCATGTTCTAGGACACACCAAGTATGTTACCTTTTACTCTATTAATGATATCTTTGGCTAATATACTTACCTTAAACACATACCTTAATTTTCAGTGGTATGAGTTCCCTCGGTCAGGCTCTGAGTGTACACCAACACTCCCATGGGTCTCATAATTACTCTTAAGTGTTGTCTTGCACATTCTGCAGCCTCTCTGACTATGCATACTGCCTGCAGCAGCAACATCAGCTCCAACTTGTAGCACACACAGTTGTATGTAAAACGTAGCTGCTACAAACATTCCCTTTGTGCTGATGTAGTATCTTTACCCCAGTAACTTCCACCCCAAAATATGAGAAAGAGAACGGAATCTACATTGAGGCCTTATATATAGTTGAGTAGTTGCATGGGATTGGCTGCTTATACTGCAGATCAAATGTGTATGCTGCACGTAGCATTCCTGAACCAGACTGGCTCAGAGGCAATCACCTGCTAATGGGAATCATCTTACAAAGACAAACTCCTAGCTAGAGGAATCATAGTGTATGAGAGTTAGTTTGGATGGTTAACTCATTGACACAGTACTTATATAGCTGTATCTTTCAACAGAGGAGTATTGTACTCAATCAGGTATGTAACCATTTTGTTTCCAACATGATGTATATGTTTGAATATACTTACATCAGTAAGCCTTTCTTAGAACAGTACTGATGGCACACCATTGATGTCCAGCTGTGTTACATCTACAGAGGATGTAGAGTACAGTAAGGGTATAATGCTGTGTATTAACTAGGTACACAGGTCTCCTGGATACTTACGTTGTTAGCAATAGCAATTGCAATAGTGCACTGTTATTTGGTTGGCACTGTTGTTTATATATACTGTATGTTATGTTGGGGTTCCTGCTATGGGGCACACTACAATGGACTCCTGTGTTGGGTTTGTGATCATACATGAGTATCTGTCATGGCACAAACAGGAGTATGTCACTATTGCTATGCATCCACAACCTTTGTATGTTTGGCACAATGTTGAATATGAGATGTGCAATCAAGCGGGAAATACTAATAGCCTTCCTTTATAGTTGTATCTCTACATACTGTACTCCTACATATGTGATCCTGACATGTGTTTCCATTTATTTGTATTTCAGTAGATATCATGCATGCAAGATGCCAGGTGTGACACAAAAGGAAATACTGCCAGCCCAGCTAGCTGGAATTTTGTAAATAATTAATTACTATATGTCATTTGAGAATATTAATATGATTTATATAGAAATATAACAAAAGGAGACTCTGCCAGCCCAGCTATCTGGAATTTTTAAAATAGTTAATATGTCATTCGTGAATACCAGCATGATGCAATTGCTTGTGTTACCAAACGTATTAGAACCATATGTTATGTGTATATTAAACTACTGGTGCAGAAGTGTGTGTGTTGAACAAGGTTTGTACAGTACTGAGCTTCAAGGATGTGTTCACAGTGTACCATACTGGAAAAGAACAGAAATGTATATACACTATATACCTGTGCAAATGTATGTTTTAATAGTAGAAACTGGAACATACAGAGTTAACTTGCAAAACTTCAAGAAAATAAGTTGAAATTAAATTGTTTTATGGTTGTATTATAAAAGTTAGTTTCAATGCAGGAAGGAGACAAGTTGTCTAGAACTATGGTGCCTTCTGCATTGTTTTGTAAGTGTCTTATTGTTTTATGTCTTCTAGGAACTGCAAACATCTGAGAGATATGTATTTTTCACACAGAAATGTGAAATTCTGTTTTTGTTTAGCCTGGGAACTGAAGTCAGGTGACAAAAAATGATGGCATCCAAGCTAACCCAGCAGTAATATTTGATATTAATTTAAGAACTCTCTCAGAGAGAGACTGTGTATTTTTATATTTTGTCTTTGAACTTGAAACATCCAGTCATCATCACCATCTGCACTTGCCTTGCTCTGTAAGTACGTATTTTAGGGCACAGTAACACTTTTAGATATAGTTAAGAATATAGTAAAGATTAGTTTAGATGTTTTCTGTATTTATTTGACACTGTCCTGCATTGTTGTTGTAAATACTTCCTGTGATTTTGAAATCTGAAGTAACTGTGTTAATTTACTGGGTATTGTCTTGTTGTTTTGTTACTTATTATTCAATATATTTAGACCTATTTTTGTGGCTGATATTTGTGAGACATATTTAAACTCTAAGAGTACTTGCATAACTATTTAGTGATACTGTACAGGCCGCTCCAATAGCTTTGCTTGGTCAGACTACCATTTGTATTAATAGTAATATTACACAGTAGGATTGGACACATCCTTTATTAAGGGCCTTAAAAGTAGCTTATAAGAGGGCCTGGTGGCAGTGAAAAATACCTTATAGTCTTGGCAGAAGGGAGCATAGCTAATAAATCTGTGCCAGCCTTTCCCAGGAGTGTGTATATGTGTGTGTGTTTGTACATAAATCAAACCTCAAAGATTGTGTGGGTGTCAACTACTTGGGCAGGGACACAAAACACTGGTTGGACAGAGAGGGTGCTGGAGGTTTTGGCTTGGCCACTCAGCTGAGATCTCAACCCTATAGCTGTGCCAGCGGGGAGTATAGGTCTCAACCTCTTAAGAGGTAAATGTGGAACACAGAACCTGACAATGTGTGATGAACAGGCAAAATGTGGAACACCCTATTTTTATTTATTTAACATTTGTTAACCAGGAAAGTCCGACTTGAAACAAAGCCAATTTTCAGTGGAAGCCCGGGGAGAAATGCTCCAGATGCATGTCTTTGTAACATGGGAGGAAACCGGAACACCCAGAGGAAACACACATGAATGCAGGGAGGGCATGCAGACTCCACACAGAAGGAACCCCAGCTGAGAATTGAACCAGAGAACCGCTTGCTGTAAGGTGACAATGCTACCACTGCACCACTGCAGCATCCAATCATAACCATTTTTAAACTGCACGGAAATGCACCATTTCCACGGTGCCAAACTGAAGTGGTTTTCAAGCAAAATCAGTAAATTGAAGTGTATATGAAGCAAGAGTAAACACTGTACAAAAAAGCATGTAACTGAAGTAAAAATTGGTACTGTATAATCAGAAAAACACTGCAATAACTAAGTACAGAGACAATGACACATCACTTACAATCAGAAAGCAAAAGCAGCAATTCTGCATAAGACTAAGCACTCATAACCTAGGCACTTTTTTCACTGAGCAATTCACGTGTTCATTACCAGGAAAATTCCTCACTTTGAGTCTTAAAATGTCCATGTTCCTTGAAGTTCCACATTGATAGGGTCAGTTACACAATCAGTTTTAAAACAATTTTAACAGATATTCACAGACAATACATACTTGTATGAGCTCCTAGCTGAAGTTATTAGCAAGCTTTTCTGCCCTACTACAGACAGTGAGGAAGGGAGCTCAAGGTGTAACCCTGTAAACATAAAACACTTAGGTTGCAAGAATCCCCCCACCACTAAATGCACAGCAGAGAATTCCCCTATACTCTACAGCACTAATACACTGTAATACACAAAAGACTTAACTGATATTCACGGTAAATAATACTGACTCATATTACTCAGTAAAATAACTTAATATTTCTATTTTTATGTGAACTGTTAGTTGAACTTATTCGTAAACTGTTCTGCCTTCGTACATAGAGTGAAAACACTGGAGACAGAACATCCCTACCCCTCTAAAAATACTAAGCTGACAGACTTTACCTACCCCCCCCCCACCAAGTTTAAAATATGCAGAAACGTGCCTATTCTTTCTCCTCTGTTCTAGCAAAACCTGGATTAAAAATTAGGCACTTACCTGCAGCCAAAGATATACCACCAAAAGATACATTCCCCATAGAAAAAATCACAACTCTTTTTGTGAATACTGGCTTGTACGCTGTACTGCAGATTCCACTCTCCACTGTTCTCTGTTCCACAATCCTAATATTCTTCCTTGCTTGAAGATGAACTGCTGTAGTCCCCAGAAGTTTGCTGGCTGAAGAAATAATCATCAGTGCCAGAAAACTCCTGAATCCTAATGCTGCTGCCATCCAAAAGAAAAAAAACAATTTTTGCCACAAAGAAAAGTAAAGTGCTCCCAGCAGTACATTACAGAGGCACGAAAACTGTCACCCGGAAGTCTCTCATTATCTTTCTGCTTCTCCTGGTTGGCTCACTTTGCATCAGTAATCAACCTCTGATTGGCTCATAATACCTGTATGCTGATTAGCTATTTTCTTTGTATATGAGTGAATCAGAATGCGCAAAGTGGAACCAATACTCTTAATGCGGAACAGAGGAACTTTGTGAGTTCTGTGCCTTAAATGCGGCATGTTCTGCATAATCCAGATCACTTGGCAGCTCAGGTGGGGAGTATTACTGGGGATCTGGAGAAAGAGAGAGAAACCAGCCCTAGACTGACTGTGGTCTCTGTGTGCTCTTAAGGGAAATTGCACTTTACTATCATCCTCCCATTGTGTACATCCCCCACTGTTTCCAGTGGTGAGTATTGTGGCTGCTCGATTACTGGGCCAGTGCAGGGGCGTCACACTGGGCACCTTTCACTGAGGCAGAAAATGACCTCATCATTGAGGCCTTGTGACACTACCAAGTCCTGCCATCCAGAGGGAGGGCAAATAGGCTAGAGCATGCAGCCTTATGGTAAGAACTGGTGCATAACATTAATGCAGTCCATTACCAGAATTTCACGCATGAGCAGGTGTGACACTGTGCCACAGATATAATTAACTTGGCACACAAACATAAAGCAGATGTGGCCAGGTATTGTCAAGTCACCAGTGGTGAGCCTGCAACAGAACACCCACTGTCAGCCACAGAAGAATTCCTGGTGAAACTTGCAATACAGGACAGCACTCAGACATCCATCACCCAATATGTTATGGATATGGGTGCCACAGTTTCCACTCAAGAGGAATGTCCTGGAATGCTTAATTGGATCAACATTACCTCATCAGGCAACATCTCAAGCAAAGTTGGCAGTGCCATGATTGCTCCCCAGGCTAGTGAAAGTGGATAAGGTACACATACTAAACCTAGAGTACTTGATAATAGTTTTCAATCTTACTCAAAAACACTGGCTAATCTACAATGTATGTACTGTACCTGTGTACTATGTATGTATTCTACCTATGTTCCAAATTTCAGCTGTACACCACAAATCTATTAATTACCTTTATTTTTAAATTAATATTTTTTGTTTGTTCTCTCCACTGTAACTGTTGATGTGCTGCATACCACTGTAAAAACATGTCTTTTGTAATTTGTGTGTCTACTGATTATGTCTAAATAACTAAATGTATCTGTAATTTTTCTATGTGGAGCTTTTCTCCCCGGGCCTCTGCTGAAAAAAGGGTCTTTTCGGCTCAGTCAGACACCCCCGGTTAACAAATGTAAAATAAAATAAAAAATAAAATACTGTAGCATTCAGCATGTCAGGGTTTACATAGTCTTAAGTGGGTGCCAGTTGTTTTCTTTTTGGGAGGGGGTTAGCTTCAGTTTTAAGCTCATGTACAGATTGTGACCTACATACCTGTTAACATAGTAGCTACTGTAAATGTGAGATATTTGGATGTATTACCCCTGTTATACTGTAACATGTGGTGCTGTTTATATTACCTCCCCCTCAATTTTTTTCAGGACTGTCACAAAAAGGAAGAGGCCATGCTCCTGCTGCTGCTAATCACAAAACTGTTTTGTCAGAGATGGAGATTTAGTTCAATGTATTCGCTACAGTGTCATCCTAGGCCTGCTTGCTGGATTGATGTACTTACTGTCTGCATGATTGCCAGCTGTACAGATATTGTTTGACTGTACACAGTTTGGTCTCATACCTATGCCTTTTAGGGGTGACCACAGTGATTGATTTGACAATATTGTCAAGACATTACAGATTACCATAACTGTTAACTGTGCAGAGTTTTGCAAAATGTCAATAGTGTACATCATTCATGTTTTGCTCATTATATTCTTGTTTAAAGGACTTTTATTTCCAATTAATTACAGATTTGAGATTGAAAATGTCCTCATGTCCTACTATATGAGGTTGGGAGTTATACAAGTTTGTAATAGTGACAGCAGTGTATGCAGTTTAACATTTATTGCAACATAATATTGCAGAGCATAGTAGTGCAGGTATTAATGTAATGCTTTCCCTTTTTATCACAGGTGACCAGGGGTTGGTCTTTGTCCCCTTCACAACCTGATGTGAGTGTCTCTTCAGACTCTGATGACAATGGTGGTCAAAGTGAGGAGCGGCTGGGGGTTGCAGGGGCTGAATCTGACACAGAGGTTGACAACCCACGTCCACCCTCATTCTCACCGTACACAGCCAGTATGCCTATGCATACTCAGTCCCCTGTGGCCACAGATATTGGACAGTCCGAGGGTGGGGACATTGAACAGGGAATTGTGGCTACTGTGGCTGCAGTGACTATCAACACTGGTCATAGCCAAACAGTTGGCAAGGTTCCATGGATTGATAGGGGTGCTTATAGGAGGCCTGCCGTCTCTCCCCCACCTGTTGCAAATGTCTAATCATGTGTCACTCAGTGTATGTTTAGGTACATCATGGAGGCACAAGCATGTTCACAAAGGAGCTCCTGCTGAATGCTCAGGGTACTGGATGCAGCACAGTCTGACATCTGTGACTGCCTCTGCTGTGTTGCTGATACCCTGGAATGGTTGATTGATGCAATGGAAAGACGTTGGTCTGAGACAGATTGCACACTATCTGCCTTGGAATGCATGTTGTCTGTGATGGAACATCTGGTTGGAGTGAGCGTCGACCTCATGGACATAGATCAGCAACTATATCTGCTGAAAGTTAATGTGGCCATGCACAATCATGGTACTGTAATGCCAGTACATCCAGTGCTCCAGAGAAGAGTGTGCTGTCCACACCAAGATGTGGCAGGCCAAGGGCTTGTGGTCCTGGGCATTCCTGTGAAGGACACATTCCCAGCAGACAACAGTCACCCACAGGTAGTAGCACAGCATCTGACCTTGGGCGTGGAGGTGCCAGTGCAACTCCTGGCAGAGCCAGTTCACATGTTCAGGGTTGAAAACAATGAACTGTCAGCTCTACCATGATTGGCTCACAGTTGTCCAACATACAGAAATGTATGGTTAGCACTGACCTTGGCTGTGTTCATGCAGACTCTCACACACCACTATCACATTCAGGTCACCTACAGACATACACACCACATTTCCATGACCCATCTTGCCTGCTTCCCTTCCTGACTCACACACATGCTTGTCAACCTATTGGGTCAGCCTAGGCCTCCTGCATCCCTGGCAAGCTACAGAGTCTAAGGTTAAAACTATTCCAAAGCAAACCTTTAGTTCAGTCCCAATTCCATTAGCTGTACTCATCCTTAAAGAGTTTGTTAACAACATTTGGTTTCTGTAAGCTAAAAATTTCTAACATAGTGTATTGTCTTACTTACATTTCATGGCTCCTGATTGTTTTTCTGTTCTGTTCTTTTTAGACTCCCTCCTGCTAGGGCTGCTCTGCAACCAGTTCTAACCATCCAATCTCACACTGATAATTGCTACCTCCCTCCCTCAAGCCATTCTCATAGGAGGCTATATCCATACCCACTCCTCTGGGAGCCATCTTTAAAATGCAGTAAGACAAATAACTTACATCCCCATTATAAACTTACGTTTTACTTAATTGTTGTATAAAACCTGTGGTGCAGTTTAGCCCTGCTCTACCCTGCCCCCTATTCCCACCCACCCCAGTACTGTTAAATTTATACTGTCCTAGTCACTCCCCCCGCTTCTTCCTCCCAACTAGCATCTCACACATCACCAAGTGGCCCTCCCTCTCTACAACCCAACTTTTCTCCTTCCTTTCTTGCCAAATCCTGGTTGAATACTGTGCCCTATAATGGCCAGGCCCCTTGCCATGCTAGCATGAACAAAAACACTAGTATTTTCTCTACTCCCCCTGATGCTCATCTTTTATTTCCTCACCACCCATGAAAACCAGTACCACCACGGATTCCACTGGCCAAAATTTCAAACTACCACCCCAGACTTCTCTTACACATTAGCTCACCTAACTATCCCCCCACAAATCCAAACCCTTATCCCCTTTACCTCATCACCCAATTAAAACCTTAAAATCTAATCCAAGGGACAAGCACTATCTAAGACTTATTCATAAGTTTCTAAAGCTCATAATCAGATTTCAGTTTAATCTCATTACAGATGGGGACATCCATCCTAACCCTGGCCCATCTCCACCTGGTGACAATAGCACCTACACCACCAACCCCATCAATACACTACCCCTTAACAGTCCTGCAAACACTCTCCTGACATTTCACTTGAACATTCGAAGTATAAATAATAAAATCCCCAACCTGCATGCCTTCTTAGTAGTTCATTCCCCAGACATAATGTGTCTTACAGAAACCTGACTTAAACCTACTACTGTTGATAATGAAGTATTACCCCTGGGCTACAACATACACCGGTTAGACTGAACAGCTAAGAAGGGAGGTGGGATAGCAGTTCTTTACAAAAATACATTAAGTGTTAACAGAGATCCAGTTCAACCACCCCCATTTAATAACACAGAAATCCTCATTACCAAACTGCAAATTAACAATAAGAGTATACATATTGTCTGTGTCTGCATTCCCCCAGGCAATACAATGAGCACTCTGGAAGATATCCTCCAATGGTTATCCACTACCTACTCCCAAGAAACCATTGCTCTTGGTTACTTTAACACCGACTGGTGTACCTCCTCAGATGAATCCCCTGTCACCCATATAAATCTGTTTGGGTTCACACAAATAATAACCTCTCCTACTAGGATTAGTAAACCCACCAACAGGGAAAGTATCTTAGATTGGGTACTTATCAATAGCCACCCAAGCTTGTATACAGCTGGGACTCTCCCCAATGACCTAAGTGATCATTCACTAACTTATATTATTAAGCATAAGGCAGAAAACCACCACAAAACTATGTACAAAACAATCAGAAATAATAATAAGTTCAATCCTACCAGCTTCCTAAAAAAAATTAAATTGGTCAACTTTTCAATCCTAAAAAATCTACCACTAGATGAAGCCGCAACTTTCTTTAACAATAAATTCCTGAGCATCTCTGACTCCCATGCTTCTGCATGTACTATAAAGACTAAATCTAATACTGCTCCATGGCTCACAAAGGAAACTAAGA
Organism: Protopterus annectens; assembly: GCF_019279795.1. Lineage (NCBI taxonomy): Eukaryota > Metazoa > Chordata > Ceratodontiformes > Protopteridae > Protopterus > Protopterus annectens. The sequence continues at coordinate 1,389,511,747 of NC_056733.1, read as the reverse complement.
CAAAAATCAAACTTAGAAATATAGCCTGGTCCAAATGGGGAACAAATAAAGCCCCCCTCGACCAAGTGAGATATCATTAACTTAGAAATGATACAAAAAAACTCATTTTGCTAGACAAAAAACTAGTACCAGAACCTCCAATTTAAACACCAAAACAACCCCTAAAAGTTTTGGGCAGGTATTAACTGACTTTTTCATCCCGAACAATCTACTACCCCAATCCCATCAAACTACACCCATAAATTCCCAGAAACTGTTGCCACTGCCTTTAATAACTTTTTCACTGAAACTATTCCGTCCTTAGCTAAGAAACTTACTCCCACCCACTCTAACTCTACCACTAACACCCACTTCTCATCTCCCCTTTAACTTCCAACCTGTCTCTACCACTTTTATCTGATCTCTTATCAAAAAACTAAAAGCATCCACCCTTTCTGCTGACCTACTTCCTGCAGAGTACCTACAAAAAGCTTCCAACACCATAGCATTCCCCATCTCTATCCTAATCAATAAAACACTAACTGATGGCACTATCCCCTAAATCTGAAAAATATCCCATGTTATCCCACTACTCAAAGGTGGAAGTTCAACAGAACTGTCCAACTACAGACCCATTGCCATTCTCTCACCACTAGCCAAATTAATGGAGAAGTGCGTTCATAAGCAGCATATGGACTATCTCATTCAGAACGGTCTGCTTACCAACTCTCAGCATGGCATTAGGCCACATCACAGCACCAGCTATGCCCTCCTTTCTTTTACAAATACCATATTCCAAAATAGGAACAACAGGCTGTCTTCAGCCCTATTTCTAGACCTGTCAAAGGCCTTTGATATGGTCAACCACAAATTACTCATCCATTCCCTAAAATCCATCTCCCTAGATAACCATGCTATTCAGTGGTTCCTCTCCTATCTGAATGGCAGACAACAGGCTGTATTATGGCAGAGCAAACTGTCCACCCTGCTACCTCTCACCCTTGGTGTCCCTCAGGGCTCTATTCTAGGTCCTCACCCTTGGTGTTCCTCAGGGCTCTATTCTAGGTCCTCACCCTTGGTGTTCCTCAGGGCTCTATTCTAGGTCCTCACCCTTGGTGTCCCTCAGGGCTCTATTCTAGGTCCTCACCCTTGGTGTCCCTCATGGCTCTATTCTAGGTTCTCACCCTTGGTGTCCCTCAGGGTTCTATTCTAGGTCCTCACCCTTGGTGTCCCTCAAGGCTCTATTCTAGGTCCTCTACTCTTTTCTATCTTCATCAACAATCTTCATACTGCCATCCCTGATGCAACCTGCATTCAATATGGAGATGATTATGCCCTGATCTGTATGACCTCCTCCCCTTTCGACCTGCAAACCTTAACACAAAACACATTTAACACAGTTGAAAATTGGCTCTCTAATCACCATCTGTTGTTAAATCCCAACAAAACTAAACTGCTCCTCTTTACCCCCACCAGTAGATCCACCCTAGTTTCCTTCTCCATAACATCCAACAATGGTACCTCTATCTTTCTAGATGGCCATACTAAGCTTTTAGGAGTAATAGTGGACAATAATCTCAAATTTGATCTGCATATCAATAAAACTATAAAAACCATTAATAAGAAACTTGGCTCATTAGAAGCAAACATTTTCTAACTCTATTAGCTAGGACTGTAATCGCCCACCCACACCTACTCACTACCCTTCTATATGCCTCCCCCATACTCTCCAATTTGAGCAAAACTGAACTTCGTAAGCTCTCTCACTGTTACAACCATATTGCCATATTTGCCATAGGCTGAACATATAAGATACATCACTGTCAAAACATCAGTCTTCTCGGGTGGCTAGAACTGCCTAGTATACTTCTGTTCAAACAGCTTATACTAGCACACAAAATTCTATACCACCCTGAAAATACTCCAGCACTCAAAAATATCATAAAGCCATACAGTAATTCAAGGCAACTACAATCATCTGATAAACTGTAGATCCAAACCCACAAAGCCATTAACTTAGCCGGTGACTCTCTGTTTGTCAACATCATTGGTAAAACTTGGAATTCACTTCCATCTAACCTTACCCTCGAACCTTCTTTAAGTCTCTTCAAAAAAGGCCTCAAACAGTATTTTAAAGAGCACTGGCTTTGTCCCTGTACTAACCCTGATTAATCACTACTTATTCAATGCCTTATTTAAATTAATATTGTACGCACCTCTTGCTCATAATAGCTTGCTGTAACCTGTTGTTTTTGTATACTATTACACACTGTGTAGATTGTGAGTACCTACTAGAGGGCTTTGTAAATATGTTTGACTCATATCTGTTATATTCTATCTGTGTTATCTGAAGCTTTTCTCCCTGGACCTCCGCTGAAAATGGACATATATCCAGCCGGACTACCCCAGTCAACAAACGTAAAATAAAATAAAATAAATAAATAAATAAACAAATAAACACCTGTACCACATCCCTATCATCTTTCTCATGGATGCAGGGAAACAAAGCTATATGTCTGATGCGCAGGATGACTATATAAATTAATATGAATTTGTTTCATCCATTGTTGCTTTTGACATGCTACTTGTACTGGTCATTTACAGATAACATACGCTGCCATTTATAATGAGCATACCACAATAATGTGCATAGGTTACGATGGATGCTATTGTAATGGCTGTGTAGTCACACAATGACAAGTGTCGCATGAAAATGTTTACGTTTCACTTTCTGGACTGTGTAGGACATATACACATCTACAATCTACCCATTGATATCTGAGCACAGGACTGAATGTTAGCACAGAAGAGAAATGTCATCAGAAAGGTAAAACAGCATATGTTCCTGGGTTCATAGGTACATATGTGTTTAATAGGCTAAAGAACACAAGGGCTTCTTTAAGCCTAACCATGCATCCCTAAATTCTGACAAGGTCTGATACCCCTGATAAGTGTAAGCAGAGTTTTGGGAGCTGAAACATCAAGAAGACAGGGAGTGGGAGATGAACCATCTACAGTTTCCCTGTGTCAATTAGAGGCATTGTTTCTAAACCAGGTATAACTGCCCCTGTGTCAATTAGATATTGGTCATAAACCAGGTATGATTGTCTTGGTCCCCATCCAATTGTGCAACTTGCACTTGATTTACATTAGAGTGGAACTCTGCTTCACATGGATGGGGAGCCTGTTCCATATAGGGTTTAGTCTCTGAATTATATACCTGTCTCTCCAGCATGTCCTATTTATACCACAGAGAAGTGTAGGTCTGTAGAACAGGTAACTGTAGTGCTAGTTTTTTCATGGATATGCTGGAGGTCCACAGTGGGGTCTGACACCACCCTGTATGGCAGGCATACACCTCCCCTCCAAAGCATGTAGGAGACATAACACATGGATAGAGCCTTGATGCGGTCTGCATAGGACATGTTACCAAGTAGATGTTTACTGAGGAACCTCTGTGGATGTTACGGTTGTCGGATATGCCTGCTTAGTTACATACCAAAGGTGGCATTGCACTCAATGATAGGTCTGATGAATGCCAAATACAGTGGAAAAATGGCTTCCTTGGATTTACATGCCATACCTCTGTCTTTGTTTACAGGTTAAGCAACATAGAATGATTTCCCCAATATTACAGACATGTGGCAGTCAAAGGCTAGATCACTATCTATGTGTCCGTAAGTCCCTGACTGCTGGGTCAACTTTTGGATGTTTGCTGTCAATACGTTAGTTACCAGGGGTGGATGACTTCCCAAAGGATAGTATTGTAAATTTCTTGGCATTTAGTGTTAGTCCATGGCTCTGACAACAACTGTATGTCTGTGTTAGCACCTCCTGGATAACATTTGTGTCAGTGTGGGATTCAATGACAGTTCCTAATTTGCAATCATCAGCATATTTGGTCATCCAGAGACCACTTGCAGTGGCCATGATTGCAGAGAAGTAAATGCCTAAAAGGAGCAGTCCAAGGAATGATTTGTGAGGGAGTCCACTGATGACTGGCCTTATTGTAGAGGTGGACTCCCTAGATCTTGTCTGTCAGCCACTTGGCTATCCACCAGCTGACATACTAGTTTGTACCTAACCTCTTGAGTTTGTAAACAATGCCTGATGCGGTTATAGTGTCAAATGACTTGTCAGGCCATGGTAGGTGGAGTGAATAATTTTTCTGTTATCCATTGCTTGGTTACCTTCTCAAATAAGTCCACCAAGCAGGGTAGGCATGATCTGCCCTTGACGAAGCCAAACTGAGTTTGGTCTAATGTCTCTACATCTACTATATCTGTATTGATCTTTTCCAGGATAATTCTTTTCATGGCTTTACATATCAGACTACTGAGAGTTCTGGGTCTGTAGTTTCCAGGGTCTGTAGATTGCCCACCTTTGTGCAGAGGGATGACTGTTGCTGTTCTCCATTCACGAAGCACGATGCCTGTTTGGTGGCTACAGTGAAATACTAATTCCAGAGGCCCTGAAAGGTCATGTTTCATGCTATATATAGGTCATGCTAGGATATTGTCCAGATGCAGTGTACTTGGTCTTAGAGTATTAAGGACCTGATTCCAACTGGTAGAACGGCTACTTATATTTGATGGTATTTCCTGAAGGAAGATTGAGGGAGAGAGAAGGGTCATGTTGGGGCCCAATGTATGAGCCAGGAGGTTTGATATATCGTGTACCTCATTATAGGTGGTTCCAATTACAATGAGAAATGCACACAATTTTGTCTTACCTTTCAGTTGCAGAAATAAAATAGCTTAAGTATGCTTTGTGGTTGTCCTTGACCTGGAAGCCCAAACTTACATCAAATCTGGCTGTGGTAGGCTTCATTTGTCCTCTGATTTATTTGTTTACTTTGAGAGTGCTTTTATCCTGCTGTGTGCTGCACCCCTGTGTTTTGCCATGAGTTTCTTCCTTCTGTTATACAGACTATCAACTCTGTGATTCCATCAGGGTGGCTTGATTTTGAGTTAGGTCTGTACTTCTCCCTGGTGGGTATGGCTATCTCTATGCAGCTAGTAACATGCTCGTACAGGGTTTCTGTGAACATGTCTGCATAGGCTGCAGTGTTCTCAGTGTTTATGGGAGCTTGAGATTTGGGCAGTATCACCTAATTGCTGGAGGTCAGCCTTACAGTAGTCCCTGAATATGTGTAGATGAGGTTTCACTTCATAATCTCGAATTACTGAAATCCCAAATTTCAGTAACCTGAGACTATAAAGTCGAACCATTCACAAAACCAAAAACCCCAATCCCGAATCACACAATCACGAACATACATGCACCATACACCACATAACACACACACCTTTCCACCCACAGCACACAAACAAGACAACCCTACACTACAGATTGGCAGGGGGGCAAGCCCCACTGCACCCTCCCCTACTTATATATACCAACTCCAAGGTCGCACATAACATGAAAAATAAAAAACTCACACCATGCCATCCTTCACTCGCTCGCACACAAATACACATCACACATACACAAACACCAACAAATCCAACACTCACACTCACACTTACACCTCCCTGCCCTTACCCACACATACTACTTACAAAAACACACACAAACACTCACTCAGCTGCAATTTCAGGTACCATAACACAACACACGATGCACCAGAAATGCATAAGCATGGATTCAAGATATTCAAATTAGCCCTTATGCACTTTCGGCATTCTGGTTTTAGACTTCATGGTCTCGGGTTACCAAATTTCGAGATTTCAGTAATTTGAGATTATGAAGTGTAACCATAGATGGGGGTCCATCATTTATTTCTATTTCAAACGAGACCATTTGTGTTTGTACCTTACCATGGAAGACATTACAGTATGGTCTGTGCATGACACTGCCATATTGCCAAGGCCCACACACTCACAGTATGGTTACTTCCCTGGCTGTTGTACTGGCTATCTGGTCCGGGGAGTTACTGTTTATGAAATCCAGGATTCTCTGTGCCTGTATGTTCTTGCTGTACTCACTGTAAAGACCTTAACCTGGAATTTGACACTAATAAAACCTGCTGGTGGGAGAGATTTGTCTACCAGAGTTTAACACACCTTTGGAAACAACTCCCACCTCATGTCAAACAGAGCACCTCATTGGCCCTGTTCAGTGCAATCTATACAACTGGGAAATTTAACCATGGGGGTTCCACTTGTGTCCCTCTTGGACAGGGACAATAGGTGCTGATCATGTAAATAAGTGTAAGAACTTGGCTAGAATGTAAGGGCCCTAGGGCCATTAGCTTGGTAAATTGCAATGGTCATATCAGAACCAACTGATATTGCCAACATTCTGGCAGATAGGTTCAGTGCTAACTTTACCCCCTCTCACCCCCTAAAGGGCCAATATCTATATAGGAAGAATGCAGAGTCCCTGTAATCACAACTACGCATGTAAATGCTGCAGTCTCTAAAGCCAAAAACACAGCATCCATGGGACCGGACAACATTCCAGGCTGAACTTTACAAGAACTTCAGAATGAACTGGCTCCCCACCTAAGCATCAGGTTCAATCATAGCCTCACATCCGGCTTTGTGCCCACTGAATGGCACACAGCAACAGTTATCACACTCCAGAAAGGGGTAGTCACCAATGATCCCGGGAACTATTGCCCTATTAGCCTGACAAGCCTGGTCTGCAAGGCCATAGAATGTATCATCATGGAACTCATAAACAAATACATTGGTAACCTCCAAACTCTAGACCCCACCCAGTTTGGGATTGTGAAAGGCAGATCATGCCTCCTGAACCTGATTGACTTGTTTGAGGCAGTCACCAAAGCCGTAGACAAGGGTAAGGTGGTTCACACACCCTATCTTGACCTCGCCAAGGCTTTCAACACCATCCCCCATTCTGGAATTATAGCTAAACTCACTAAACCAGGTATAAATCCTTATGTCACAAGATGGGTTGCCAAATGGCTCACTGACAGAACCCACACTGTAAAAGTTGCAGACTCCAAATCTGACTTCAAACCACTGACAAGTGGAGTACCACAGGGTTCAGTCCTGGGACCTCTCCTGTTTGGTATCTACTTCTCTGAAGTACAGGCTAACACAGAAGGCCTTTAGCTAATGAAGATCGCAGATGACTGCAAACTAGGAGTCATAGTAGAGTCCCCAAATTATGTGGACATCCTACAGAAGAGCCTCACTGAGACAGATGCCTGGTGCCAGAGCCATGGCCTCAAGCTCAATGCCAAAAAGTGCATTGTCATCCCCTTTGGTAAAAACTCTGTACCCATGAACTACCACATAGGCAGCAGTCTACTTAACACCGAATGTGTGATAACAGATCTTGGGACCTAGGTGGACAGTAGTCTCTCCTTTGATAATCACATCACCACAGTTGTCAGGAAGTCCTTCTATGTGGCACACCTCATCACAAAAGGATTCTCATCCAGGAAAAAAGAGATCATTGTTCCCCTCTACTCGACACTCATTAGATCCATTATAGAGTACAATGCTCCTTTTGGAATGTATCTCACAAGACATCTGCAGCAGCTGGAAAGACCACAGAAGTACCTCACAAAGAGGATTACTGGCCTCAAACAGATGCCCTACACTGATCATCTCAAAAACCTCCAGCTTTACTCCGTAGCATATCACCTACTCTGAGGTGATCTCTGCCTAACATATAAAGCTATGTCAAACCCAGAGCTGTTGGACATGCTACACCTAGAGAAATCCCAATCCCTCTGAGATACACACTCTAGGGACCTAAACCTTGTCACCATAATAAACAGGACATGCTGAAGGGATAGATGTCTGTCCCAGAGAATTCCCATACTCTGGAACAAGCTACCCATTTATGTCAAGCAATGTTCCTCATTAGCATTCTTCAAGAAAAATCTTGATGAGTGGATGGGAAATAGGAAATACACCCCAATGATCACTTCTGTGGCTCTGCTCAACAGTGGCACAGGAAAATAACTTTTTTTGGGTGGTGTAAGCCAGGGAACCTTGTTGTCTAGGCTCACTTAGGCCCTTGTGCCAATAGCCTAGTACCTACCTATGAACCTATGATCCCATAAGCAGATGTAAAATGCTCTAACATCTACACACACCAACTTGGTTGCAGTAAGAATAGTACCACTACTTATTTATGCTTATGGAACATTGCACAGCACAGCACAGCACACACACACACACACACACACACACACACACACACACACACACACACACACACACACACACCAAGTTGGTTGGAGTGAGATTAAACCCCCTACCTATCTAGTCTTACACACTATAGATCACAGTATTTAAAAAATGCACTATGGCTTAAGTCTCACATTGACATGGCTTTAGGTGCTCATATGGTAGATGACATCAGCAGGCCTTGTGCTGGACAAGAGTTTGAAGAACTACATCAACTGCAATTGCCAAAAAGTGCAGAATCATTCCAGTCTGTAAGTTAGTGGGGGATACACACTTGTTTTGTAGGGAGCTGTACATACACACACCAAGTGAGCTGGAGTGAGATTAGAACCCCTACCTATCTAGTCTTACATACTACAGATCACATTACTTAATGCACATGCCACGGCTTAAGTCTGACATTAATATGGCTTTAGGTACTCTTATGGTAGATTTCATCAGTATGCCTTGAGGACAAGAGGTTGGGAGGCCTTCATCAACTGCAAGGTTCAAAAAGTGCAAAACAATAACAGTTTGAAACTGAGTGTGGTATTCACACTTGCTCATTGGGGAGATACACACACACACACACACACACACACACACACACACACACACACACGCACACACACGCACACACATACACACACACACACACACACACACACACACACACACACACACACACACTTGCACACCAAGTGGTGTGGAGTAAGATTAAAACCCTTACCAATCTATTCTTGCACACTACACATCACAGTACTTACCGCACATGCCACAAGGGAAGTCTGCTTTGTAAATGACTGCAGATGAAGTAGTCCTAGAGAACATAAACAAGCCTTGTGTTGAACAGCTTGGGAGGCCTGCAGAGTCACATTGCTTCCTACTGTCATCTGCAGCTAGTAGCCTAATCGTCAGAAAACTGTTTTGTAGTTTAGCATTTTGGCAACAGTACCAGTATTGGGCATATGTGTCTGTTTGCATTTGGATGGGCAAGCCTGTGGCAAAACTAAATTAGCCCTGTCAATGTGTATGCACAAAACATACTATATTACACAACTTATTCAGTTGATGATGTATGTGTGGTGAAATCCAGCAGACACAGGGGGCTGTAGTGAATGTGGGTGTTGTTGCTGCCATAGATACAAACATATGGCTTCACAATATAAGTACATATTCATATACTATACCATACATTTTCAAGGTTTCTACATGCTGTCTTAGGGAGACATGGTATGACTCATCACTATCCAGATGTTTGCAGCAAGTACACAGGTTTATAGTTATGTGTGTTTCACATTAAACTGTGGTTTGCTATCAAATGTGGTATCGTAGGATCATAGGATCATAGGAAATTACTAGGCTATTGGCCCTAAGGTCATTATAGGCCTAGCCAAGAGTTTAGACCATGTTTAGAGAAGTCAGCACCCAAAGCCCCTGTCTAGCAGGGACACAGGTGGAATCCCAGGGATATATTTCTGTTTCCCATGTTTCCCATGCAGTTGTCCAGGTTGAGCTTAAAAAGGGATGATGAGGTACTCTTCTTGATGTGGGGAGCGAGTTTATTCCACAGATATGGGAGTCTCTGGGATACAAATCTGTCCTGCCAACAAGTCCTATTGATGTCACAAACAAGGTTGAGTTCGAGCATGACTTACTTGAGTGGAGCTTGACTTGCAGATATGCAGCTTACCCATCAAGGAGGGGTCTGAGATTGCTTTGTATGCCAGACAGAAGTCAACTGTGAGGAGTCTGTATGAAACTGAGTAGAGGGACGGGGGTTTTAGCCTATCTGTATAGGGTAGATGTTTGAAGCCCTGGATTCTCCCAGTGAGGAACTTTTGTGGTTTCTCCAGCTGCTGCATATGATTTGTGAGGTACATGCCAAAGGGGGAATTGTACTCAATAACTGGCCTTATAAGGGAAGAATACAAGGATGTTATGACCTCCTTGGCCTTGGATGGGATAACCTTACTTATGAGGTGGGCCATGTAGAAAGCTTTCTGTACAACCGAAGCAACATGGTGGTCAAAAGTCAGGTTGCTATCAACCTGGATGCCCAAATCCCTCACGACTGATTGCATGCTTAGGATGTTATTATTAACATGATAAAATGTGGGAGCATCTCTCTCTCCAAAGGGGATGATGATGCATTTTTTGGCATTCAGCTTGAGGCCATGTTTCTGGCACCAGTCATTTGTTGGGGAATTGATGACCGCTCCCAACATGCAGTCATCTGCAAACTTGGTCAGCCATAGCCCACTGGTTTTGGCCTGCACCTCAGAGAAGTATATCTTGAAAAACAGAGACCCCAAGACTGATACCTGTGGTACACTGCTCACTAAGGGTCTACTGCTTGAGGTGGCTTCCCCTATTTTGATTAGGTGGATTCTATCAGTGAGCCAGTTTGCTACCGATCTGGTAACATATGGATTGATGCCTAGATGAGAGAGTTGATTTATTGTGCCTGATTGGGGAATAGTGTTAAATGCTGCTCCCTAGAGATAAGGGGAGGGGGGCAGGTACTGGGGATGTCCCAATTTACTGATGGGGGACAGAGGGGTGAAGTTTTTGCTGAATCTGTCAGCCAGTAGGTTGGCTATATCTACAGCACTTGTGTATGTGGTGTCCTTGACCACCAGTTCTGAACAGATCTGGGTGCTTCCTGTAAGATTGTGGACATATGTGAAGGAGGCCTTATGACTGTCTCTAGTAGATGTGGCTAATTTGGACTTGAAGCTGGCTTTAGAGGATTTCAATAGTGCTCTTATTTTCTTGTTCAGGCTAAGAAGAAATTGCTTCCAGTTGGGCACCTGCTCCTTCTTGGTCCTGGATGACAATTTTTTCTCCTGTTATATAGTTTATTTATTGCAAGCACCACCAGATAGGTTTATTCTTCCTTGCAGAGGTTAATTTTGTCCTGTTGGGTATACCTGATTCCATGCATCTATATAAATGCTCGTATAGTACTTTGGTGTAGATTTGGACATTGGTGCCAGTTTCTACAGAGGTGGAAGAGGCTATGAAGCTGTTTATACCATCCCTCAGGAAGTTGTAATCAACTTTGGAGAAGTTTTTTTTATTTGACCTGAGCTAGAAGGGGGTCGGGGAGATAGTGACTTTGAAAGTGACCACTTTATGGCCGGATCTTACCAGGGAGAATGATACTGTAGGGGTGCTGCAGTGGTTACTCATGTTGGTTAATACCAAATCCAAGATATTATCACCTCTTGTAGGGGTAATGACTAGCTGTTCCAAGGCATTTGCATTGATAAAATAGAGGAATCTCTGAACATTTGTATTCTGGTGTGAGTAGTTTTTCCAGTCTATGGTTGGATAGTTAATGTCACCCAGGATCAGGGTAAAGGGTTGAATCTTGATAGATTCAAAGAGGTCCAGATAGATGGAGTGGGTATGTTGCATCAAATATGGGGGCCTTTAGCTAGCTATGATTTGAATAGGGTTCTTGTCAACAGTTAACTGCACCTGGTGCGTCTCCTGTGCATCATACTATTTCACCAGCCTGGAGGTGTATGTGTCTTTAATATATATTGAAACTCCACCTCCTTTGACTTTGCTGCCCACAGTTTGGATCTGAATATATGATACGATGAGTAGCCAGGTAAGGCTGGGGTGTTCTCCGTAGCTTTGAACCAGGTTTCTGTGACTGCACAAATGTCCGCATCTTCCAGGGTTAAGAATGCTTGCAGTGAGTTCAGTTTCCTGTTTAGAATCCTAGCGTTTAGCAGCATGAACTTTAATTTGCATTTTGTTGACATTTTTATGTTGGTAGTATCAACCTCATGACTTTTCCTAAAAAAAGCACTATGGGGGAGGCAAGGGCCTTTGTCTGAAGCCCAAGTGAGGCAGATGCAGGCCATCTCTAGCAAAGCCTCATGGTCTGTAGATCATATCTTCCTAACTACACATGATGTGAGAGAAGACTGCCAGAACTCTGAACTTTGGATATCCCAATAGTCCTCCAATTGCAACACATGTTATTCTAAGCAGCTCCACATTTTTGCAAGTGCATTATCTAATGTTGAGGCCTTGCTTTTGGTCCTTTGTCCAACACTATAAGTGTCATAGTGCAATTTTACTCTCCCTGATTTGGGTATGTAGGGAAATACAGACACACACACACACACATATATATATATATATATATATATATATATATATATATATTTATATATATATATATATATATATATATATATATATATATGTGTGTGTGTGTCTGTATCTGTGTGCGTGTGTGTGTCTGTGTATATGTGTATATATATATATATATATATATATAAATATATATATATGTAAATATAATAATATGTATATATATATATATATATATATATATATATATATATATATATATATATATATATATATACATATATATTAACAAAATTGTGTGAGGAGCAACAGATTTTCACTCTGCTTAACTTAGTGTATGGGCATGCACAGTGCCATTTTTGGATTGTTTGTGCTCTGTTAAGCAGAGCACAATTGAGAGGAGCATTGCTTACATCAAGACTTACTGTTCCATAAACTGACTCCAGTCCACACCTAGCTGTTCTCCAGGCCAGGATTATGATATCATAAGAAAAACTCCAAGCTGGATCTACCTATATACTCAGGTCCATAAATGAATCTACAGTTTCAATCACTGTGTGCTGTATTTAATATTCACCTTTCTATTTATGTATTGCAACTCTCATATGCTTAATTTTTTTATGTATTTATCAGTGTATTATGCTCCTGTGCCCAAATGGTCAATTTAGTCAAGTTATTTTGCAGACCCCATCTGTAACACATGTAATCAGTATATGCAATTTTAAGTCATCTGCATACAGACTGTAGAACAACTCAAATGAAAAAGATAGGTCTAAAGACAAATTTAAACAAGTTTGGGCATAGGACAGAATCCTGTGGGACACCCTGACTGTAACCAAGAATTTCACTTGTCCAGTTGCTGTATGATACTTGCCATGTCCTACATGTAAGCCATTCAGCTATCCATCTTATCAAGAGTTCATCAATACCTAGTTGTTCTAATTTATTGATCGGTGTTTTGTGTATGGCTCTGTCAAATCTGTATAAATTACATCACAGCATAATTTGTCATTCATAGCTGTTATTATATTGTTATAGTACATCATGTTACAGATGATACTAGATCTACTTTCAACATATGCATGCTGATATATGGCTTCAAATCCCAACCTTTACAATTCTGATAATAACTTATCCAGTATTACCTAAGACTGTTTAAATAGGTCTTAGATATGCAGTGCAGATGCAAATGTGTAATTAATATGTGAAATAGGTTAATACTAGTATAGCACACACAGAGTCACAGTCTGTAAAAATACTACCGCACATGCAAAATATCTTGCTATCTCAGCATTAGAGCCCTGAGTACTATCACACAAGCTACCAGCCTTAGTCCTTTGAGCCACAGAAGCTGCTTGATGGACAGGGGATTATTCATCACACCATCACCTGCCTAAATATGTACTTTGCTATTTTCAGTTAACTAACACAAAATGTTAGTTTAAATTGTACATTACTGTCCTGATGCTGTGTGGAATACTAACTGTGTGAAATGCTGATACAGCATAGATGATTTCCTGTTATGACAGTTACAAGGGGACACGGCTGGTTTGAGGGTAGGGAAACAAAAGGCCATGTTCTGCTAAGACACACATTATTCTGACTATCATTTAAGCTCACATTCTAACTTGACCCTTGAATGATGTACCAGTAATCTGTTGCAGTAGGACTGAATGAATATTTCATGCATATGACATACAGAATACAAATGGTGACATGTTAGTGGAATGGGTGTCTGAAGACCCATGTGGATGTAATTTCTGTCAAAATAGCCCAGTATATTTGCCTGCATAATGTACCCAGTTCATAGCTACAATGACAAATAACAATCCATTATACTGCTGTGTACGTTATGGACTTACCTTGCAAGTGCAGCAGTTGATATAACTGTAGTTCAGGGCTGACTCTGTCTTACGCAAGCAGTGCACAGCCAATACATGTATAGGTACAGGATATGTGATTTGGCTGGCATCAATTTTAATATCTGTATGTGAGTAGGAGTAAGGTATTAATCCCTAGCTCCCAAGGTTGTCAATGAATGTGCTATGTGTTGTCTCTTAACCAAAGCCAGGGTGTAGTGAGTATGCCTATGTGTGCCTACAGGGCTGTCAGCAGGGGATTCTTCCTCCGAGTCCTCCTTTGACTGTGGCTGTGGTGACCTAGGTACTGGTGTGGAGCAATGTATTCCTTCCCTTTGCTGATCCTGCTGCAGCTGTTTCCACAGGATCAAATTGTGTAGCATAGCACATACTGTGAATATCTCTGCACATGTGGCTGGAGTATAATGCAGGGCTCCACCAGATATATTGAGGCACCGGAACCATGGCTTCAGAAGCCCAAACACACACTCTATGATGTTCCTAGTTTGTGCTTGTGCCTCATTATAGTGTTCATCCATGGGTGTGTGTGCATTTCTGATGGGTGTCATCATCCATGGTTCCAGGGTGTAGCCAGCATCTCACAGTAAATGGCCCTGTGGGATGCCTGCCCTGGCAAACATCTGGTACAGCTGTGATCTGTGCCAGATATGGGAGTCATGATAACTGCCAGGGTTGTCAGCACGCACAGTCATGATAATCCCCTGAGCATTGTGCACAACTTGGCAGTTGATAGAACGGTATCCTTTTCAGTTAACATAGATTCTACCCTGCTCAGATGGTGCCTTGATGTGTACATGAGTACAATCTATGGCTCCCAGTGCTTCAGGATAGTGTGCTACATGGTAGAAGTGTTGCATATTGCTGGCCCTCACCTCAAGGTCAAGGGAAAAACATATGTGCTCACTGGCATGTGGGAGCATAGCATCTAGATGTTGGTAGAGTATCCTGGATGCAGATGCCTGTGACACCCCCATCATGTCCCCAGTTGGTCTTTGAAAATTACCTGCAGCTAGTATCCTAAGGGCTACGCATACCTTAGCTTCCACTGGGAGGGGTTCTCTTCTGTTAGCTTTGGCTCTGAGTTGAGGGAGGCAGAGCTCGCTAAGCTCTTGTAATATGTCCCTGTCCACTCTGTAGCACTCTACAATCTCCACCTCATGTAGCTCCTAGAAGGTTACGCTGGGCCTGAACACTCTTCTTCTTCTCAGACTAAGCCTATTGGCAGCAGCACCAGCAGCATTGACTTCACTCTTTAGCACATACGGATGCAGAATAGCTGTAACAGCCCCTAGCATTTTCCCAGTTAGAATTTCCAAGTCTGTATGCCAATGGTTCTGAGTACTGAGGGAACATCAGAAAGTAGTGTTTATGCATACTTTATACAGTTCTAATAAACACTATGACAACAAACTTAATAAAACAAAAAAGTCCAAATGGCACTGGCGACCAAACTTTGTTTAATAAATTTAAGCGCTTTTCGACTGTTACAAAGCAGCCTTCATCAGAATACAATAAGAAGAACACCAGCTCCAACTCATTCCCACCAGTACAACACTTTTGAGTGTGTACCTTTAACTCCTACTGGGTGTGGCCTGAGCCTTTAAAAATTAAGTTATCACCTTATAATTCTAACAGATGCTCACTGACAGAGGACAGATATCAATACAGCTGTGTTTGCCATCATGTCTGCTTCAAGACAAAATATTCTGATACCTTGTATGTAGAATGATTTTTGGAATTATTAATGCAATATGAACAAGTAATATTTGACATCTAGAGGAGCAGTAGGAGGTAACTGCAGATGCACCTGTAGGCGTCACTCGGATGTAATGTAAAAACAGCACAAAAAGGCAGGGAATTAATTCATCAATTAGATTACATTAACCTCTTAAAGTGAACTTATCAGTAACATATTAAAAAAAATATATAAAACTGATAAATATAATCAGTCTAGAAATACATTAATAAAACACTCTCATAAATACTTCTAACTAAATTATCTATCTAAACTCTTTAACTTAACAAACTACTAATAGCAATTGCATCATTCAAGCCAGGAACATTACAGGCATCTAGTCTGATTTGCCATTTTAATTCAAGTTCATACAATCTGAGTGCATATGGACCACCTCAAAAACTCTGAGAAATACTATCGATAACCAAGAATTTAAAATAATGGTTACCAAACGAGGAAATATGCTTGGCTAAAGCGTTGTCTGCCTTCTTATGTTTAATAGCATACATATGCTCATAAATTCTATCGCAGAGCCTCCAACATAGAAAGCAGGACAACACATACACCTAGCCAGGTATACTATTTCTTTTGAATTACAATTGAACTTGCCTTATAATCTATATTTATAATCAGTAACCGTGAAGGAATTAGATACTTCTATATATTTACACATATTACAAGCCTCACATTTTACCATCCCTGGTGTCTTAACACAGGGAATTGAATTATATGCTAACATATCCTTTAAATTCTTGCCTCATTTAAAAACTATTTTCGGCCTCTCTCCAAGTTTATTTAATAAATTCTGGTTTGATCTATACAGACCCCAATTCTTCTTAATTATATTGATGCAAGAATTACTCTGCATACAATATGTAAGGATAAAACTACTAGCCATGTTATCAGCCCCTGAAACAGTAGACACTACACCCATAGACGGATGAACTGACTCTTCAAAGTTAGAAATATCATCCAAAACAGCAAGTTTCCCAACCAACAAAGGTGCATAAACATGATTAAGTCATCCAACAAATCTAACGGGTAACCTCTATGTTCGAATGCCGTTCTCAAAAATTCACATTTATCTTCAAAATCTATGTCTTGAGTGGAAATCCGGGCTGCCCTAACAAGTTGCCTTTTAACAACAGCCCTTTTCTGATGAAAAGGATGGCAGCTCGAATAGTGAAGAAACATATTCGAATATGTATTTTTACGAAAAAGTTTAGCCGTATAACAGTTCAATTCCATGTTCTTATTAAGTAATATATCTAAATAAGATATTGACATTGAATCAAAGGTTGACGTAAATTTAAAAAATTCAGTTGAAGTATTAAAGACCTCTAACAATGCATCAGCTACTTGTTCATCCCCTTTTAATAAAACAAAGATATCATCAACACACTAAGCTATGCAGCCTGCCTCGCAAACACATGTGCTGAGCACTAAAAAATCCTAAAAATAATAGGACACACCCACCTGATGTCATCCACATCCAGTGAGAGTATCAACACTGTTTAGGGCCTACACAAAGTGAATATGCGGACACAGTTGCTCCTTTTAGCGATTCAATAAATGCACCTCATTTGAATACATATTCATGCTAACAGCCTGGAAACTACATGGCTCTTAGCCATGTAAACTGGGTAACAACCAAAATGCACCACTGTATGGACCTGATGCATGGTCCTACAGTACATTTGTGTAAACTACATTATAGATGTTATTTTACAATTTTGTTTATTTTTCTGTTAGGCATGTTTGCGCAATGTGGTGCATAATGTAAACGTGGAAATTATTAAAAAAATTATTATTAATTTTACATATTCCCTTCCATTTTCAGACATCCACACTGTATATTTAGCACATTTATGTATGTGAAATAACATTTTCATGGGAATTATGTACATATTTGTGGATTTTTACGTCCCCTTGGGTCTGTGTAGACTCCAGTATGTGGAATATTTCCTCATGCACTATGAACATGGACATGGAGTCTACATGGATGACTTCTGCTTGTTGGATCACTCCACCTGGCTAATTGTATAAGATTCACCTGCTTATGTTGAAATTTGCATTGCATGGAAGTTTCCCTATTTGCGTGTGTTTGGGCAAAGCTAAGCAATGTTTACTGAATATAAAAATGTTTGTAGTCGTGTACGCATTGCTGCACGATGTGTACATGAAAAAAGATCATGTAGGCTTTATTGAATTCCATTTATTAGACACACAATTCACAATTGTAGACAAGTTGACCTAGGTTTCGTCTTGAACTTATACAGACTTCATCAGAACTAACACATCATACTGAAACCACTTCCCTTTATAACACTCCCAGGTTAATTGATTAATTACACTCCCACAAAATTAAAGACACATACCCATCAGACCATACATATACCTACAAACATATATAAGCTAAAACCATGAATAAAAACATACTATAATATTACATAAAAATAAACATATACAAATATGTAAGATAAAATCAGTACAAAATGAATAATAAAATAATTTGATTTGTTAATCCAACAATATAAGTTACAAAATGTCTAGATAAAAACAAATGTTATGGCAGAAATTTTAGCCCAGTATATATCTTAACTTTAGTAATGGGGCTAAACTAATATGGTCATTAATTCTGGGATAACTAGTGGCATTTAACCTTATTTGCCACTCAGTTTCACTAATATCTAAATGGACATCCAAAATATGCCCTTGATTATCCTTAATAACTTGCTGAATAATACAAAATTGGAATTCGTGACCTATATTTATCTTAATATGTCTTGCCAGTGCATTAGTATTTTTCATATGTTTAATGTCCAATCAGTGTCCGGCGTTTTATATTGGAAAAACCTGTCGTACACTTAGAGAAAGGACAGGGGAGCATTTGCTGGACATTAAACATATGAAAAATACTACTTTTAGGTATATGTATGGTCTGATGGGTATGTGTCTTTAATTTTGTGGGAGTGTAATTAATCAATTAACCTGGGAGTGTTATAAAGGGAAGTGGTTTCAATATGATGTGTTAGTTCTGATGAAGTCTGTATAAGTTCAAGACGAAACCTAGGTCAACTTGTCTACAATTGTGAATTGTGTGTCTAATAAATGGTATATTTGAGAAGTTCCTTGGTTGGACTGATTTGGACTGATCGAGTTTCCGTGTAAGAATATTGGTTCTTCAGTTTATCTGGATTTTTTGTTTGGCATCATGGAATCTGGGGCAGCCAATTCAGACATCATGGAGCTACTACTCAAAATTAATGAATAATTGTCTGAGCATACGGAGCAAATCAAAACTTTGGTGGAGCAACAACAGGCATCATCCCTAAAATTTGGGTAGTCTAGGTAGTCTGGGCTTACCGCTAACACAGCCTACTCCCACAACAAGTAATAAGTCTGTTAATAAGAAGGCGAATGCCAATGAACATGTCAATGTACAGACCGGTAAGAGAAATGTTTTAGCAGCTAGTGGTTTTATGGAAAATCATTTGGATAAAATGCAGTGGAAAAATCTAAAATTTGATTTTCAGAATGGTTCAAATAGTCATAAAACAGGCTCAAAAGTTAACCTGACTTTAGTAGAACAATTAAAAGGTTTTGAAAAGAAATTGCATACTATGAAAAAGCTCCAGTTAGAAAATGGATATTTGAGTAGGAATATTGAACTAGCATTAGTGCCCCAGGGACTAAGATCATGGAGATATCCAAATGGTATTTCTGGGAACGAGGCAATGATCCAGGAAGTACATAAGCTTTTTGATCAAACAGGGTTGGAGTTAATGAGAATAATGATAAAATACAATGACGAAGTTATAGCTCGTTTAATGAATGAATTGGAGCAGGACAATGACACTATACTAAGTGATTTGAATTTCGAGCATTATTTAACCAATTATCAAAACATTTTAAATACAGTTGAAAATGACTGTTATACTAGATTCCAAAGGAAAACACGTAAAATACAGAGGGATACTGATGAATATCGTAATCGGAGGGTGTATCCCTTGTCTAAGGGTAATCGTAATTACATGGAATCAGCAACTGGTAATCTAAATGAAAAAGAAGGGGAAATGATGTCATCACGAAGGGACGCGCATCTCCAGCATGACGAACATGCTATGGAAGAGGGTCCGAGGTGTTCTGAACGGCTGCGTAACCGAGAAGGGAATTACTCACAACGGATGAGAGAGGAGACTGAGAGACACGTGGACCAGGGAGCCAGACCTAAGAAATGGGGTCTGCAACGAAAACAGCACGAGGATTTTCACCAGGACTGGAGATAGAAGTGTCGGGTGATTTGGCCCATATGACGGTTCGGTCGAGAACATCAAGTATGGGTGGTAGAATTGAAGACAAACTACGGTTAGGGAACATTGGCGAGTTAGCAGAATTTCAACCCATGGAGGTATTAACAGTAGTAATGGATGCTGAAGGGGTGGATGGACCCCCTAGTAGCGAAATGACTGATTCGTTATTAAATGTAAGTATTTACCAGACTGTAGATACCACAATGAATGATGGTTTAGATGTAATGGTTTTATCTGGATCAAAGTATTGTGATGCAAACAATTGTGTGACTATTAATGGAACAAATGAAGTTTATTTTAACAGTGAAACAAATTTTTCGCCTGAGACTAGCGTAATTACTGATCTGCATTTAGTAAATAATAAGGCTGGATTGTTATTTAATAGCAATACTGATATGAATAATGTTATAAACGTTTTAGAAGACAGCGAGAATAATTTAGACATTAGCGGGTTAATTGATTTAATACAAGAAGCGAATTATGTTACAGGCCCTAGTGAACCCATTATTATATTTAATCAACATGGGGATTTTAAAGTGTACAATTATTCTAGTAAGTCAATAGATTAAACAGGTTAAACATGCTGAATTATTATCTAAAGGATTTACCTTTATTCCTGGTAGGAAAGGTAATATTACTGATGTGCTTATTGACTTAAAGTATTTAACTAGGAAAATGAATATTAAAATGAGTTTTTTTCAGGATGGACACGTAAATACTAGTGTTCTAAAGAGACCTAGCAAATTTAATCCTATCACAAATAATACAGTGATGATGTTTGAGAAGGCCTGTGAGTTAGAAATGCGGGAATATTTCAAAGGCAATATGAATAACAAAGTGAAAAATGTGTATAGTAATTTGACTGATGATGAAGTTGTAGTGCTTAATGAGCTTATCACAAATAAGGACATTCGTTTTATGAAGCCTGACAAGGGCAATGGAATAGTGATTATGGATAAAAATGACTACTCAGACTATATGTTTAGGATGTTAACAGGGGAAGCATATGAAGAAATAACTTTAAATGAAATTCATGTGGCCTATTCAAAGATCGACCTGATGCTAAAGGATATGCTTTATTAAGGACAAATCAATGAAATGGATTTTGAGTATTTGGTGAATAATTTTCCAGTAATAAGCAATATTTTTGGCATTCCTAAAATTCACAAGGGTCTGACTGATGTTTCTTTCAGACCGATTGTGGATGGTAAAAGGAATAAAACTTGCTTTATAAGTAAATATTTAGATTTTCATCTCCAAGGGGGTAAAAATGTTCAATTACATTACTAAGGACTCATGGCATTTTTTATCCCAACTAAATGATGTGAGAATAGGCCCTTCAACTATTTTACTTACTATTGATGTTTGTAATTTATATTCAGTGATTCCTAATAGTATTGGGCTAGAATGGTTGGAGAATCAGCTAAATAAGATAGGGTCATTTGATCAGGATCAAATAAATGTTTTTGTATCCCTTATGGACATGGTATTAAACAACAATTTTTGTTTTTGAGGGCAGCTACTATAAGCAGGCTACTGGAGTAGCAATGGGGCAGCGTCGCGTTTATGCAAATTATGTTATGTCCTATTGGGAACAAGAATATGTGTTTCAAAGTGATTTTAATAAATTCATCCAGAAATATATGCGATTTTTGGATGATATTTTTATAATTTGGGTTGGTGAGAGTCAGAGGTTGGAAGCATTCCTGGAATATATTAACAGTTCGGTCGATTTTTAAAATTTACCTTTGTTTATAGTTATACTGAAATAAATTATTTAGATGTCCATTTGACAGTTGATAACGATAAAAGGAGTCTTATATCAAATATTTATAGAAAACCTACCTTTTCGAATTCTTATTTGGAATATCAGAGCTGGCACCCTGACCACCAGAAAAGGGCTATAATTAAAGGGCAGATGGTCAGGGCTGCCAGAATGGTTAATAACTACTTAAATTTTGAAAAGGAACTAGAGTTTATTACAGGAATGTTTTTGAAAAGAGGTTACCCCGAGACCCTGGTACAAGCTATTAAGGTGGAGATTATAGATAAAAGAAAGGGAGGGATTTATCAGCCCATATTAAAAAATGGTACAGACATAGGTGAGTTGTTGGTTGATTTTGAAGTGAAAAAGGAAAATAAAATTAAGGAAGGTTTGTTTTTTATAACCACATATAATTGTGACACGGAATCTATGGTGAGGATAATACAGAGGAATTGGGATTTATTGAAATTAGATACTAGTGTATATAGTAAATTAAGGGCCTCTCCCATTAATGTATATAGAAAGGATAGATCTTTTTAAAAAACTATTAGAGGGTAGTAAGTTAAAACTGACATCTAGGTCTTGTAGACCGATTGGGAATTTTAAGTGTGGCAGATGTAATAAATGCAAGTATATTCATACATCAGGAAATAGGATTAAATTAGGGAAAGAAATTATATTTATTAATAGACATTATGATTGCTATAGCAGAAATGTGGTGTATTTAGCTAAGTGCAATCAGTGTCCGGCGTTTTATATTGGAAAAACCTGTTGTACACTTAGAGAAAGGATAGGGGAGCATTTGCTGGACATTAAACATATGAAAAATACTAATGCACTGGCAAGACATACTAAGATAAATATAGGTCACGAATTCCAATTTTGTATTATTCAGCATGTTATTAGGGATAATCAAGGGCATATTTTGGATGTCCATTTAGATATTAGTGAAACTGAGTGGCAAATAAGGTTAAATGCCACTAGTTATCCCGGAATTAATGACCATATTAGTTTAGCCCCATTATTAAAGTTAAGATATATACTGGGCTAAAATTTCTGCCATAACATTTGTTTTTATCTAGACATTTTGTAACATATTGTTGGATTAACAAATCAAATTATTTTATTATTCATTTTGTACTGATTTTATCTTACATATTTTTATATGTTTATTTTTATGTAATATTATAGTATGTTTTTATTCATGGTTTTAGCTTATATATGTTTTTAGGTATATGTATGGTCTGATGGGTATGTGTCTTTAATTTTGTGGGAGTGTAATTAATCAATTAACCTGGGAGTGTTATAAAGGGAAGTGGTTTCAGTATGATGTGTTAGTTCTGATGAAGTCTGTATAAGTTCAAGACGAAACCTAGGTCAACTTGTCTACAATTGTGAATTGTGTGTCTAATAAATGGTATATTTGAGAAGTTCCTTGGTTGGACTGATTTGGACTGATCGAGTTTCCGTGTAAGAATATTGGTTCTTCAGTTTATCTGGATTTTTTATTGAATTCCCCCTCTTTCCCTCTGTCCTGCAACCCATACTTAAACTTTATATTTTTTTTATTCTTTTATTCTTTTATATCTTCAAAACAAAATTACTGTACATTATGTTTATGTATGATTTTGTCTGCTATGCTAGAAATGTATAATTCTAACCTAGGGTTTAGACTAAACTGTTTGCAATCTACTGTAAATTGTTTCCATCCACATGATAAATTGTATTATCTCTACTAATGTACATATGTATCTATACACATAATTGTAAAACCTATTAATGTATGTATTTGTGTGGAGCTTTTAACCCTTGACTTCCACTGAAAATGGATTCCTGACCCAGTCAGACTTTCCCGGTCACCAAATGTCAATAAACAAATAAACAAACAAACAAACAAACAAATGAATAAATAAATAAACATACATGGTGACATACCTGTCATGTCCCTCTCTGACTCCACCTCTGGTGGTAGTGGTTGAAATGCATTTGTCTCCAGCACATTCTGTTTATGTCCAAGCAAAGTTCATATCGCTGGATCTAGTGTTTCTGGTGCAGTTTGTTTTGCTCATGTGCATCAGATCCATCAGGGCTGAGTCTGATAAAGCCCTGTAATCCAGACAAAGATTCCCCCTCAGCAGCCTGTAAGATACTGAGTACAGAAATTGAGTTTTTAGACAATCACTGTAGGACAGGGTAGTCATGCCCTGAATTCTCCTGGTGAGGAGCCTTTTTAGCCATTCCAACTATTGTAAGTATCTGGTTAGATAAGTGCCAAAGAGGGCATTGTATTTAATAATAGGTCAGATAAGGGCCAAGTAGAAGGGTATTATAACTTCCTTGCAGCTGGATGCCATACCCTAACCTACAAGTTAGATGACAGAGAATGATTTTCTTATTATCTTAGCTACATATGTTGTCTACATATTTTCCCAGAACCCTTAGTACTGCGTTGACCCTTAAGGGAATTTTATAGATGGAGTAATTTACTTTGGTTGACAGTTTCTGAAAGAGCATCATAATGCATTCTTTGGTGATTAGTTTTAGGCCATTGCTTTGGCACCAGTCATTTGTCTGTGTTAAACCCACTTGCAAGATGTTGGTACCTTGGGTGAAATCTGTAATAGCTCACAATTTACAGTCATCTGTGTACTTGGTGAACCAGAGACCTTTAACATTAGCCGTGGATTGTGAGAAGTAGATGCCAAACAGGAGTGGGGCCAGCATGGATTCCTGGGGTACTCCCATGGGGATTGGTCTCTTGTTGGAGGCAGTCTCACCAATCCTGACTTCTTAGGTCCTATCTGTGAGCCAGCCTACAATCCAACGAGTTATGCAAAGGTTTACACCTAGCGTAGAGATTTTGTCAACAATGCCTGAGTGGGGTAATGTATTGAATGCCTTAGCCAGTTCAAGATATGCAGTATGCACTGTTTTATCATTGTCTATTGCCTTGGTGACCTCTCAAAGAAATCTACAAGGTTAAGTAAACATGACCTTACCTTAGCAAAGCCAAATTGGGATAGGTCTAGTGTCTGTAGGTTGCCAACATCCTTGTTTATCATTTCCATGATAATTTGCTCCATGGTTTGGCATATTAGGCTTGTTAGACTGATGGGTTTGTAGTTCACTTGACCAGCTGATGACCTGCCTTATGGAGGGGAATGACTGCTGCGATCTTCTGTTCACATGATATGCAGTCTGTTTCATGGCTGCAATTGAAGGGTGCCTTCAGTGACCCTGATGGGTCATGTTTTAGAGTGTTCAAGAGGAAAACTGAGATGTTGTTAGTACCCATGGAAGTGGTGTTCTTGATTTAGTGAGTGTTGCCACAATTTGGCCAGTGCTCATAGATGGGGGAAGTATGTTGGAGGGAATGTCCCCTGGTAGAGCTGGGGTCGTGTGCAGGGTAAGGTTTGAGTTGACTTTATCAGCCAGTATATTTGTTATGAGACCTGTAGGTGGTACCATTCACTACCAGTTCAGTACACTGTTATGTGTTGCCTCTAAGGTTTCAGACAAGAAGGCATTGTGATTGTCCTTAGTTTGCAAGGCTATCCTGACATCATAGTTGGCCTTGTTGGACTTAATTAGGCCTTTTAGATTTTTGTTTAGATCTGTAAGAGAGCATTTGCCTTGAAGGGAGTTGCTCTTCCTCTTTTTGGCCATGACTTTTCTTCTTTTATTAAATACCCTATTTAGCTGAGGATTCCACCAGTGGAGTCTGCTTTTTTTTTGTTTGTTTGTTTTGGGTTTATATTTGGTACATATGGCAGTCTCTATGCAGCCATTCAAATGGTTGTGTAGAGACTGTGAATAATTCTGTATAGGTAGCAGTGGTCTCAGGGTTAGGACTTGAATTTTGACAACCTATCATTCAACAAAATGTAGATTGCCTTTGAATAGTTTCTAATTGTTACTGATTTAACTGGATTTTCTGGGTTGATTTTTATGTCAAATGAGAAAGCTTTGTGTTTCAACCTCATGGGGGGTATGGGAATGGGGTTGCAACACTCTCCCATGTCAATGAGCAGCAGATCCAGTGCATTTGATCCTCTGGTTGGAAAGTACACTATCTGTTCCAGGGTTTTTGTATTAATAAAGTCCAAGAAGCATAGTACCTGTGAGTTTGAAGCAGTGTGCATTTCCTAGTCTATAGATGAGTAATTAATGTCAACCATGAATAGGGTGTTTGTGTGGATGGTGAGCACTTCTAGTAGGTTTAGGTAAGAGTGTTGAGACTCTAGGGGCATAGATGGTGACCTGTAGCTAGCCATGATATAGTGAGGGACCTTATCTATGGTGACTTATACAAGGATGTAGGCTTCACTTATACAAGGATTATAGGCTTCTCTGTATATGTAGACTAGCTACTTATTCTACTGTATTACTGCCTCTTAAATCGTTTTTCAGTTGTGTACTTGCCTTGCTTCATTTAAAAACATTTTAAATTGCTAATTTTGTAGAATTTTAATTGCATTTACTGTTTAGGACTACACACTCAAGTGTGTTAGCCTTTTCTGCGTTTATTTACTGTTTTTTGTATTGTTTAGCCTGTTTTAACCAAAAAAAAATACTATCTTCTTTGCTTGTTTCCCACTTTCCTAGCCAATATAGTCCAGATCCCAGGCTTTGCTTGTCTCAGGACTTTATTTTCTGTGTTCAGAGCTATTCAGACCTTGCTGTGGTAGAGGGAAGTCCTACTACTTACCAGTGGGAGCGGTGAGCATTGTACTGCCTATCTAACACTAGAGGAGTGGTTTCCAGCTCTGAAATTGTAATTTTATTAGCCTTTTTGGGCTGATTTCTATCCCTTTCAACTCTCTGGCTTAAAAACATGTGTGTTTGCACATTTTTTTACATCGTGCAGCACCATGGGGCTACAGTTAAACTATTCCAGGTGCCAGAAAATCTGCTCTTCAAATTTTCCCTTAGAACTAGCTGGTTTCTCAGTAGTAGCACTAAAATCTGAACCCCTGTGATTAGCACTTGCTTTAGAACCTACAGGAAAGCACTAGGAAGCCTGAAACTGATACAAGCAATCAACTCTACTTGTCAATAAGGAGAAATTAATTGTAGGCAATAAACAGCCTATAACTGCAAAGTAGCTTGCAAAGGTAACAGAAAACACCTCTTGTACTTTACAAAAAAGCACCTAAATAGGCATGTCCAAGGGTCAGCTTCTGGTGATTTCTCCTGTCCACCTGGTGAATCTAGGCATACTGGGGCAATGCGGCAACTGCCTCATGTACACAGACAGCCCTCTCCTCCTATCATCCAACACTACAACCTGCTAGAGATGCACTTACATAGCCAAACTGGAAGCAAAGCTCTCTCAGGCCAAGATTGTCCTAGACAGTCAAGAGGAGAAGGTTAACACCTGCACTACACCTCAAGCAACTCATAGCCCTTCAAAACTCACACCATCAACACCCACACATAACAACACTAAACTCACATATGCGGAGGCCCTTAACATTAACCTTCCCAAGCAACAAGGACCTCCGAAGCTGAAACGCAAACAAACACCAGTCACAACCAAAGTGACACATAGCTCAGAACACCAGTGTGCCACCAAACAACAGCCCATAAGGCAAGACAATGTACCCAACAGTTTAGTCATAGGTGACTCTATAGTCAGGCACACTGATGTCCCACTCACCAGGCTGAACAAGGAGAAAATTACAGTCAGCTGCCTGTTGGGTGCCAGGATCCGCCACATAACACATGCACTCAAGTCACTCCACAACAAGTACAAATACGACTCTGTCATTGTCCATGTTGGAGTGAATGACTTGAGATGTACCTCCCTGGACTACATGAAAAGAGACATGGAAGAGCTCTCAGATCATGTGGCTCAGGCAGGTATGACCCTAGCCCTGAGTAGCATCCTGCCTTTGCCCAGAATTATACCACAGTATAAGGACAAAATGATTGACTTCAACAATTGGCTAAGCTTCTGGTGTCATACAAAGGGGATCCAGTATCTGTCTGCCTGGGAAGACATGATCGACAAACCACGATGCTTTGACAGAGATGGTCTGCACCTATCACCTGTCATCCCTGGGATTCAGGCTACTAGCTAAAGCTCTTGCCACCCCTATAGTGCCTTTTTAGACAAAGTTCAAAGGACAAAATCACCACCGTAACAGATACAAGCATGCGAAATCTGAAGGTAATGCTACTCAATGCTAGAAGTCTAAACCTCAAAATGCACTGTCTCTCTCAAGGCACTCCTAAAAATTGAGAACATTGATATCTGTGCAGTAACTGAGACCTGGTTCAAGGCTCCAGAGACAACCCCTGCAATACAAGGCTACAACTCTTACCACACTTTTCAGCCACAAAACCAAGACCGAAACAATAAAGGTGGAGGAGTGTCCATATTCACCAAGGATATTCACACCTCCAGGCTAGTTGCCCAACACAATGCATCTGAAATTCTTCAGGTGCAACTAACACTATGTAAGACTACAATCCAAATTGTAGCTTGCTACAGATCCCCCACCATGCCCCAAGATTCTCATTACACTTTTCTAAACCTACTGAAAAATATTAAGATACAACCAAACACCCTAATACTGGGTGATTTCAACTACCCTGCCATTAACTGGAAAAACTACTTGGGTACCAACACCTTTTCCCAACAGTTCTTGGAATTCATAAATTCCAAAACCCTGGATCAACTAATCCATTGTCCCACCAGGGGCTCCAATATCCTAGACCTGGTCATTACCAACATGAGAGATAGATGCTCCACACCAGTGGTCACCCCCTCATTGGTCAAGTCTGACCATAAGCAAATCACCCTTGACATCCACATCCCACCCCCACCCCCCAGTAAGGAAACTTCCGTAAAAAACTTCTCCAAAGCCAACTTCATGCTACTGAAGTCAGAAGTGACAAACTTCATGACACCCATGCAGACAGGATCTGAAAGTTGGACTGCTGAATCCTACACTAAGGCACTGTATGAGCACATCCACTCGTGCATGAATCGTGCCATCCCAAATAGAACCGAGATGCTCTCCTCCAAAAAAAAGGAAGCCAATCTGGTGATCCCCTGCTATAAACACACTATACAACAGAAGCAAGAAACTGTTGCAGAAAAGATGAAAATCCCAGGATGCAAAAAAAAAACTCCCTCACCAGCCTCAGTAAGAAGCTGAGATCCTTCAAAATCCTCAAAAGCTAGTTACGAAAATAAAATTGCCTAAGATTCCAAAGACAACCACAAGGCATTCTATAATTATGTCAAGAATCTAAATGGCAATGCTCAGATCTGCTCTGAGCTACAACAGAATGGCATTAAATATACTGATCCCAAGGATATTGCCAATAACCTGGCAGATCAATTTAGTGCCAACTGCACCCCCCTCTCACCCCCTAAAGGGCCCATCTCAATACCAAAAGATTGCCAAATTCCAGTAATCATGGCCACACAGGTAGAAACCGCACTCTCAAAAGCTAGGAATACAGCATCCATTGAACCAGATGACATCCTGGGCTGTGTACTACATGAACTGCAAAATGAACTGGCAACTCATCTAAGTGTCATGTTTAATCATAGCCTCACCTCAGGCTTCGTGCCCACTCTGGGGTGCACAGCTACAGTTATCCAACTCCACAAGGGGGATCCACCTTGGATCCCAGGAACTACCCTCCCATCAGTCTGATGAGCCTGATCTGCAAGGGCATGGAACACATTATCAAGGAACTTATAAACAAAGACATTTTCAACTTTCAAACACTGGATCCCACCCAGTTAGGGTTCGTGAAGGGCTGATCTTGTCTCCTAAACCTGATTGGCTTCTTCAAATCAGTCTCTAGAGCTGTGGACGAGGGTAAGGCAGTCCACACAGCCTATCTGGACCTCACCAAGGCTTTCAACACCATCCCCCCACTCTGGAATCATAGACAAACTTACTAAGCTGGGCATAAATCCCTATGTCACTCGATGGATTGCTAACTGGCTTACTGACAGAACCCAGACTGTAAAAGTAGCTGAATCCAAATCCAGCTCCAGACAAGTGACAAATGGAGTACCTCAGAGTTCAGTCCTGGTACCACTCTTGTTTGGCATCAACTTCTCTGAAGTACAGGCCAACACTAAGGGACTCTGACTAACAACGTTCACAGATGACTGCAAACTGGGAGCAATTATTGAATCCCCAAATGATGTGGATATTCTACAAAAGGGCCTTACAGAAACAGATGCCTGGTGCCAGAGGCATGAGCTCAAGCTTAATGCCAAGAAATGTATAGTTATCCCCTATGGAAAAAAATCATGTATCCATGAATTACCACATAGGTGGCAGTACACTAAACATCGAAAGTGTGATGAGAGACTTAAGGACACAGGTGGACTGTGGTCTCACCTTCGATAACCATATCACCACAACAGTCAGGAAATCCTTCTATGTAGCACACCTCATCACTAAGGGCTTTTCATTCAGAAAAAAAGAGGTCATTGTCCCACTGTACTCATTCCTCATTAAACCCATTATAGAGTATAATGCTCCATTTGGTATGTACCTCATAAGACATCTGCAGCAGCTGGAAAGGCCACAGAAATACCTCACTAAAAGAATTATTGGCCTAAAGCAGATGCCATATGCTGACCGTCTAAAAAAACATCAGCTATACTCTGTGGCATATTGTCTACTCAGAGGTGATCTCTGCTTAACATACAAGGACATGTCAAACCCTGAGCTGTTGGACATGCTCCACTTAAAGAAATCCCAATCCCTCAGAGCCACATGCTCCAGGAATCTAAACCTTGTCATCACAATGAACAAAACATGCTGGAGGGATAGGTTCCTGACCCAGAGACATACTATGGAATAGACTGCCCATACATGTCAAGCAGAGCGCCTCCTTGGCCCTCTTCAAAAGGAACCTTGATAATTGCATGGGAGATAGGAAATTCACCCTGGGGATTATGTCAGTCGTCCTGCTAGACAGGGGTCCAGGGAAGTAAATATTGTGGGAAGAAATATCCAGGGAATTGTTATGGATAGGCTTGTATAGGCCCTAGGGCTGATAGCCTAGTACCAACACCTATGAACCTATGAGCTCCATGGTATCATCCTGTTTAGGCAACCTGGAGGTATGTTTGTTGCTAATGTAGATTGAGACATCTCCAGCTTTGGCCCAAGTATGTGTTGTTCATCTAAATGTGTGGAAAGCACTGTAGCCATACCTTTCAACCATACCAAATTACTTGGTTTTTACCAAGTTTTTGGGTCCAAATGAAGCGGTTCTTAAGTTTTTCAAATATTGCGCTGTCAGAGCTGACGTCACATACGCAATGATGTCAGCTCCATCAGGGCTATCAGCCAGTCAGAACTGAGCTCACGTTGTCATTTCTGGCTGCAGATGAGAGCGGGAAACAGCAGCATTCATTCTCATTTGGATTTATTAACAGCAGCACTCATTCTCATTTTGGATTGTATTTATTAGTGGCAGCATCAGGAAACAGCAGCACTCATTCTATTAGCATCAGCATTTTAGATTCATGTTAACAGCTCATTTCATCGGAAGCATGGGTTTGGGGGAATCTTTGGACTCACTCAAGCAAGGTGTGTGTGTGTGTGTGTGCGTGTGTGTAAATGCCCCCATGTAATACACCTGGTGGCTAGAGGTATTCAGGTTCAAACGTATAGGGTAAAAAGAGCCTAAAGACCCTAACCACCACCATTTCTGAGCTTTGTCTAGATTTTTTGTGCTAAGAGTTGAGAGCTAAACCTATGGTGAGAAATGAACAAAATTTGTATTCCTCCATTATTGGCTTTGTTGTTTCTCCAGGTTTTTGTGCTAAGAGTTGAGAGCTATGGTGAGTGAGAAGTGAGAACTGAATTTGTTTTCCCCCATTATTGGCTTTGTCCAGGTTTTTTGTGCTAAGAGGTTGAGAGCTATGGCGAGAAGTGAGAACTGAATTCACTACATGATAGCCATTAAGTTTCAGTCTTCATATTTTTTAGGGGACTGCTGATTTGGCATAGTGGTATGTTGCTCTGACTGTACAGCATAGGGTCCTGGGTACAAGACTTGCCATTGAAATGCATGGTGGTAACAACTTTTATTCTAGCAACTTTCCAAAATTATACAAGCAATGTTTAAAATGTGTTTCTGGTAAGTCCCTAGCCACCACCACTTGTGAGTTTTGTCCAGATTTTTTTTTCTAAGAGGTTGAGAGCTGTGGTGAGAAGTGAGAACTGAATTCACTAAATGATAGCCATTAAGTTTCAGTCTTCCTTTTTTTCAGGAAACTGCTGATTTGGCATAGTGGTATGTTGCTCTGACTGTAGTGCATAAGGTCCTGGGTTCAAGACTTGCCAGTGATATGCACGGTGGTAAAACATTTTTTTAGCAACTTTCCAAAATTATACAAGCAATGTTTAAAATGTGTCCCAGGTTTTTGACCTTTTGCCCCCCCCCCCGAAAAAAACAAACTGAAGTTGAAAATAAGTGCGAGCAGCTGTGCAAAATACCTATGGCTTATACTACTGTCATTCTATTTATAGTGTGGGAGTGGAAGTAGACATTTATGATGGAAATGTTCTGAATTGGGCAGTTTTGTCATTATTGGTTCATGCATTTTGTTTCATTGCCTACAGTACAGCCTACAGGAAAAATGTTCAAACAATAAATTTAAAATGTGCTCTGTCTAACAAGTGTGCTGTATTATACAAGGAATATAACTTAATAAAGTCAGGAAGGTGTATCAAAGAAAAGAACACATGTATGTTTCTTGTTTTGTGTGCAAGGGGCCAATGATTTGAAAACAGACCAAAGGTAACCTTTATCTACCACTGGCCAGATGCATTTTCTTTGGATGTGGTGTGTGTGTTTCAATGCTGTTTCAATGAATGTGAGTTTAAGGGCAGATTAATGCCAAGTCTATTTTTATTGTGAGACAGTATTGTTTTGTTTAGCAGATGTCTGTTAGTGTTCTGTGCATTGTTGTGCTGCAAAATGTAAAAATAAAATCCAAATAATCATTGTAGAAGTAAAACAGTATGCACACATTAGTGTTTATGGTAAATGGGGAGAAATCGCCAGGTAATGGGACATTGGAATGGCTGCAGGAGGACTCTGGTGCGGTGCCATATTTTGGTTGTCTGTTCTTCAGTTTGTGTTTGAAAGTTGGTAACCCACAATTCCATTGGAGTGGGTGGGGTTACATAATTATGTATGCAAATTATATGTTAATCAGTGTAGATTTGTACCTATTTTTCATGGGCCTTGTCCAGATTTTTGATGTTTCCAGGTTGAGAGGTATGACTGTAGCCCTGCACTGTCAGAGTTGTTCCTCTGGCTTTAAACCAAGTCTCAGTCATGGCACAGATGTCTACATTCTCCAGAGTAATGAGGGCTTGAAGGGTGTGAAGATTTTGGTTTAGGCTCTTAGCATTCAGCAGTAAAACCTTAAGGTTGCTTTAGACCTTTTCACTATGTTGGTAGGTTTGTCTCCTTGGCATTGCGTAAAAAGGCTCTGTGGTGGTGGATAAAGTTTTAGCAAATATCTATAAGCCTAGAGGGATTAGGTGTAGCCCATACCCAGCAAATCCATGTGGTCTTTTGACCATGACTTCCCATGCTGACAGATATTGGATTCTCTGGGAGTGACACCGGAAACTAAGCCAATTATTAAAATCAATCATTTTGTTCATACTGTGGCAGCATCCTTGGTAAAGGTAAAATGTTGCTCAATGCAAGGCTCATATCTATCTGTGACACATATTCTGAGAGATTCATTATGTCTCTTTTCATATAGTTGAGTGATGTAGGTCTCAGGTCATTTACATCCACAAGGACTCTAATAGAATTATATTGGTACCTGGGGTGCAGTAACTTGAATGCATGCTTGATATTGTGGATCCTGGCTCTAGATAAGCAACTAAATATTATTATCTTTTCCTTGTCTTACATGGTGTGTGGGGCATCTGTGTGTCACTCAATGAAGTCCCCAATGAGAAGAGTATTACGTAAAGTATATGCTTGCCTTATGGACTTTGTTCTGGTGAGGCCATTGGGTGCATGCTATGTAAGATGTTTGGTGCTGCTTTTCGTGTGTGCATTAGTGATTTCTGAGGAGCAATGCTGCCATTAGATGGCTTTGGAGGTCTTTGAGTTTTGGGAAGGTTTCTTTCAAGCACATTTGCATAAGACAGTCTGTGTGGTGAGTGGTGTGTGTGAGGGATGAATTGGGGGGTATTCCTGACAACTTCATTTGTATGCGAGATTTTTGCCTCCAAGGAAGTTGTGTTTTTCACATCTCTTGCATACTATGTTATTTTCTTTAATGATTAACTGGTTGTTTGAGAACATGAAGTAATTGCTACATTGCCTGAGGATGCTCATATCTAACAAGATGTTCATAGAGAAATTTGGAAATTGTATATTCATGTTGTCTAATCCTGTACTAGGATGGGCTGTTCAGGATTAAGGATTGGGTTTTAACAGGGTTCTCCTAGGGTAGTTTCTGGGGTTAAGAGCCAGATGCTATATAATGCAAGGATGTGGTATTTCCACACAATGCCACATTGTTTAGCAGGTTTCAGACCTAATCCTATCTTTAAAGGGACATTTTACTATCTAGGCTTTTGCTACTTTACAGGGCACTGCTAACCGCTGCTGACCAGTGGGTAGTTCCACCCATTTTATATCAGAAAAAAAGCTTGAAAACTGACTCCTATGCCTTCTAGCTAATAAATGACTGCAGTTTGAGCTTTCTGGAGTGCTTTGCAGCTAAGAAAGACTAAGTAAACACCTTCTACCTCAAGATGGATGATACTGTTGTTTCTTAATGTAAAAGCAGAGCAAAAGCAGCTCTCCAGTGCAGATTAAACAACAAGCAGCCAAAAAAAAAAAACAACTATGCCCTTGGCTAATTCCCCCTTCGATTTGGAGGCACACATAACTAGAAAAGCCAACAAATAGAGAAATTGCTATTTTTGCCACAAAATTAAATAAATGAAACAAACCAAGCAAAAACTTTGCAGTGTGGAGGGTGTGAAGTTCTCTCCTTGAAATATGTTATGCACCTAGCTCGTTATTAAAAATCGAACTTTAAAATACATACTACGAAATAATAAAATAGCAGGTAGTCCACAGTTGAGTTAAAATGAAATATTCTAAATGCTTTCAAGATGCTGAGAAGCAGTAGTAATCCCTGTATAAAGCAGTTATATGTGCAGTAAATTCTTATCTTAGCTTGGATAGCTCTGGATGTAGTTGAAACACTTGAAAATTGTTGCAGACTTCTCTGTAAGTGAGCAAAGACCTTTGCAAACTTGTTTGATTTATAATAGAGTACAAAATCTTGAAAACAAACTCCTACACCTTCTAGGTAATAAACAACCATACTTTAAGCTACCTGGAGTGCTTTTCAGCTCAGAGAGACCAAACAAACACCTTCTACCACAAGATGGATAATCTTGGAATTTCTTAAAGTAAAAACATTACAAACAACTACCAAACAACTAAGTCACCCTTCTGCAAAGCAATTTGGAGGCACACAGAACTAGAAAAGTCAAGAAGAGCATTCTGCATAATGTGGAACCTGTAGATAATAGTGGAACACAAGCAACAGGTGAGAACAGTTAGAAACAGGCAAAGGATATTGTTCAGCCAAACTGACTACAAAGAGATATACCTGTTGTGTGATGCTACTGGGCAGATGTTGATGACCCTGTGCAAGTAAAAAGACAACATTAGTCATAAAGGTCACAGTTACAGTTAAAGATATTGCACTACAGTAACTATATAGACTGCCTTACTGAGTTTGTCCTCCTTGGATGAGGAGCAGAGCATTCTGTGTGTAGTGGAACATAAGCAACACGTGAGTATATCTCAGTCATAATAGCAGGCAGAGGCAGGCAAAGAATATTGTTCAGCTAGTCTGCCTACAGAGACGTGTACCTGACATGTGCTACTGTTGGGTAGATGTAGATGTCCCTGTGCAAGTGAATAAAACATCAGTACACATAGTGCTGACAGTGTCACTTAAGCATTGTTTATTTAATATAACATTGTAGTAGACTAACAGGGTCTTCCTGCTCCCAGGATGTTCAGGTATAAATGACGTCATGCTGCTGTGACATTGCATAAAAACAGGTACGTTGTGCAGATTAATGTCCATTAATGGCAGTTGGTTATGCTGTTGGGTTTGTGAATGGAGGATACACCTATATATCCTGGAACACCTGCCTTAATCTATTTTCTGGGAATTCAACGATTCAGATGTTATGGTGGGAGGCCAGGAAGATAGTTGTCTCACCCGGAGAAAGTAATGGTGGCCCACATCCAGCTGCATTTCTCTTCATCTCATAGCAGTGGAGTCTGCTGCCTGCACTGCAGATCATGTCAGAGCAACAGTGATGACAGGCTTCCCTGGTGTAGTTATGTTCACAGATAGCTCTCACCATGTTGGTAATGTGTACCATCTTGTCTGTCTGGCCATGTTCTTGCAATGCTTGCAGAATAATGTCATTTTTCTTATGGGAAAAGTTGTTATGTCAATTCTTATAATACATCTGAAAAGAAGATGATTTGTGAATATTGAGAGGTATACTGGAAGTGCTGTTATTGACAGATCAACCTTTAAAGCACATGTCAATGAAATGCCTCTCATATACATTGTAATGCTATACAAAACAGTCAACACCATGTGTATTACCATTATGTACAGATAAGCATGAGGAACATATATGACAGGTATCAACTGCTGAGTATATTTAATGGCATGCAAAGCCTACATATACAAAGCATTTACCTCAGTCCATATCTTAGGATATGTCATATATGGAGAGATGAGATTAGAGCCCATGTCTCTAGAAATATTGATAACTATGATTTAGTCAAATAACCACTGTGCTAATAATAAAGTTGGTTTATTTATGGTCATATGCACAACCATCTAGCCCTCCCAAGTCAACATAAACCATTTGGGATATGTCACAGATGTTAATGGAGTCAGTAACAAAGATCAGCACCACTCTTAGTCATGTAAGCTAATGTAAATAACATATGTTGCAGTATGTGTGAAAAGTACCCCAGAACAATAACAGCATATGAAAATGAACATCTGAACAGCAATGGCTTGGTGTGAGAATGGCAACCAAGTTACAGGTTAATTTTCCTTGACCCCCAATCCCACTGAATGGCATACCAGCTTCCGATGGAAGAATAGTGAACAGCAATGGCTTGATGTGAGAATGGCAACCAAGGTACAGGTTAATTCTCCTTGACCCCCAATCCCACTGAATGGCATACCAGCTTCCGATGGAAGAATAGTGAATATCATACTTCAGATGTACAATATGTGAACACTTCTGTAAATAATTTTTTAAACACCTTTATTAAATTATCACTTGTGACATAGACAGATTTACATTTATACAAAAGTAATCAAACTGTATTAACAAATTAACATTAACAAACATTATACCTCACAGGGTCTATATTAAAATCGCGAAATCTCACTTAACACGAATACGGAAATGTCGACACATATATAGAGAACCGTGAAAACACCAAATGTCCTAAAGTGAGAAATTCAAAATGTCAAATCATCATAGTTGGCTCTTATCCACTATAGCTCCCTAACGTAAGTGCGCAATAGTTACGGACCTTAGGGTTAGGGTGCGGGTTAAAGTAAGTGCATACATAGTAATACATGCAACTTTTACATTAGGGTTAGAAGTAGGGTTATGTTAATTGTATGTATAGTAATATAGTTGTGTAGCTGAATGTATACATAATTTATACTTTTCCTGTAGTTGGTTGTTGTTTGTTTATAGTTAGATACATTTGTGTGTAGTGAATGTTTGATTAGGATATGGGATATATGGGTGAAGTGTAGATATGGGAAAGTGTAGATTATTTATTTTGTTTGGGTAGTTAGTATGTAGCGGGCGGTGGGGTTGGCCAACTATGACAATTCGACATTTTGAATTTCACACTTCAGGCCGTTCTGTGTTTTCGCGGTTCGCTGTATATGTATCGATGTTTCTGTATTCGCGTGAGGTTTTGCGATTTTAATATCGACCCACCTCACATACTATATTGCTATATATCATATAATCTAAGCAACATTACATAAAATATTCAGTTCCTGCCCCCTTTTTTTAAACAAGAAACATCTTTATTAAACCCTCACTTATGACATAAGCAATCATATATTTATAGAAATATGGCTTTGTTCATGCCCTACCCCTGGCTGAAAAAAATACTCCCTTTCACTTTGCACTCTTTACTCTATCTCTCATGTATTCGCATATATCTGTAAAACAGAACTTTTCTCTGTTCTATCCCTTCTCATCTATCTGCCCCCTTTCACTACTTTCTAATTACTATCACCTTCTTGTCCTTTTTTATCTCTTCCCTTTAACAATTCTCTTTACACTTTAAGCTATCTACTACTTTTCTGTTCTCATTAAATTCTGTATACACTGTATGGCAAAATTGCTTTGCTTTTTGTATAATCTAAGTTATTACATTTCATTTTTACACCTTTGCCTATGGATTTGCATGGCTTAGGTTCCACTTGTAATTAACTGACATATGAACCAAGTAAGTTTCTGTATGATGTACCTATGTAAATTGTTATTCAATACTATATTGTTAATCTACTGCTTGGAGCTTTTCTCCCCGGGCCTCCTCTGAAAATGGACCATTAGCCCAGTTGGACCTCCCCAGTAAACAAATGTTAAATAAATAAATAAATCGGACCTTCCCGGTAAACAAATGTTAAAATAAAATAAATAAATGAAAACAAACCACACCAACACAATCCTAGTTGCAAGCATTTTGCATCACAAACCATACTGATGCACTCACAGTTGCAAACATTACACATCACATATAATCTACCCAATCATTTTCATCAAACATTACATAATTCATTTAAGTCCTGCCTTCTTTTAAACCTCATTCCTCCCCTGTATGTATTGTTCCCACAATTCCCATTTTTTCCTATGTAGTTTGCTCCTACCCTTTTCTAAAGATCTCAAGCCATTTGTTTTTTCTCTGTTACTGTATTCTCTACTTCTAATATAGATGGTTTAGATTTTGATTTTGATTTTCCAGTAATTGCTTTTTTGGCAGCCACCACAATTAGACACAGCAAGGCCTTAACGTGTCTGGGCAATTCCAGTTCTCTATCACAGCTCAGAAAAATCAAATCCCTCATCACACCAATTTGCCCATCCAGCATCCCTGACAGTGCATTCCTCAGGGAATCCTTAAATCATCATTATTCACAAACAGTATTACAGATGTACAGGTGAAACTGCATTACAGATGGATATGCATAGAATCATCCCACATCCACAGTTCATCTGGTGTGCTTATAGCGATTCACCTGCATATGGGGAATACAGTGCTGGTAATGATGGACATGTATCTATATGCATGCATATTGGGGAAGGTAACCTTTCCCTTTATGTAACAGACATATGCTTTCACATTGCAAACTACATGAGATATGGGTTATCAGGTACACCCAGGATACTATGAACATTACAGATTAATGCTAATCACGGTAGTTCAAAAGAGCAATACAATCAGCTGACCCCATGACAACTTACTTTTTGGTTCTAAGTTGCAGTCAGACAGCTATACCTAACAGTCAGGTTAGCTCAGGGCAAACAGCTATTAAGTACCATTTGCACCATACATACATTTTTCCTACCCCTATATTGGAAAACCATGGCTTGGCTTTAGTTTGTCTGCCTGGCTTACTGGATTCAACAACCCATTTAACAACATTTCTTTTGTACCCCCTAGTTCTAAAACATGTGGCCAAGCATTCAGATTCCTTATTAAACTGTACTTCCCCAGTACATAGTCTAGATGTCCTGTAAACCTGTCCCTTCATAGTATTCTTAAAAATGCATGGTCCTTATGTATTTTTGGGAATGCCTTAAACCATGGAACAACAGGATGATCTATCCATACAAATTTAAATAGTTCCTCTCCTATTTGACCACTGCATTTATATTCCACCAAATCATGTTTCACATTATCAACCAACATCCTAACATCATGGAAGTAAGTTGGGAATATGTTGTTGTTCCAGTAAGCATACACATAACCTTTTCATGATAAAATTGATAGTCCATTACCACAACTGTACCACCCTTGTCTGCAGGTTTAATCATATTATTTATATCATTCACCAATGACTCTAAAGCTTATCTTTCATCTGATGTCAAATTCTGATATTTATGCCCCTGTTTAGAGTCCAAATAATCTGCAATGCCATCCTCACATGTTCTCATAAATGTTTCAACCACCGGATGAACAGGAGGGTTATACGTAATAGGTTTTCTCAGTTTACCTTGTCTTATTGCGTTGCTTTCACCAAATTGTTGTTTTAATTGTATATTCTTACCAAACATATGTAGATCCAACACAACACCATTAAATATAGAACCTATACTAGGTACAAATGTTAAACCTTTATTTAATATACTTATTTGTTCATCAGACAATGCAGTATTAGATATATTATAAACAATATAGTTACTATCAGCAGTCAGAGTGAGGTCTTCTGTCTTTTCATGCCCCTTTTGAAAAAGTGGCTTCTCCTCTCACTGTTCTTCTTTTTTACTAGAACCAGGAGCTTTGGAAAAGTTGAGGAAGATTTTGAAATCTCGGGTCTTGTCATCTTTTCCGAAGCTCCCGGTTCCAGTAAAAAACCTGAGAAAGATAGAGCATCCTGTTGTTCCATTGTTTAAAGAACTCCCAAAAATACATATGCATAACCGGGCTCTCAGACCTATAGTGTCTAGTAGGGTGTGAGTAATGGAGAATGTGTCCATATGGGTGGAATCGAAACTGAAGTTGGCATTGGCCTCATTTTCAAGAATCTTGAAAGACATGGCGCATTTTCTAACCTGCTTGTTTGCACATATTAAAGTGAAGGGTGAGTTGTTTCTTACCTTGGATATTTACAACTTATTCATGGTTATTTCTGGTGAATATGGCCTTAGGGCTATTGAATGTTTTTTGAAACAAAATAATGTGTTAGACATTAAAACTATAAAAATGGTTTGTATTACGTTAAGTTTGATTTTAGATAATAATGCTTTTATGTATAATGATCACCACTATCAGCAAAAGAAAGGTGTCACTATGGGGACGCCATGCACAAACTCATTTGCATATATGGTATTAGCATACTGGGAAGAAAATGTTATAACTGGAATGAACAATTGGGATATTATGTAAGATTTGATGATGATGTATTTATATTATGGAAGGGTACCCAGAATGACTTGCACTCATTTGTCACATATTTAGAGTCTACTACAGATTTTTTAAGATTCAGTGTATCCTGTTCAGATAGTGAGATAGAATATCTGGATGTGAGATTGAGCAAGGGACTTGATGGATATATACAAACCTCTATGTATAGAAAAGGTGGCTGGATAAAAATTTGTTTTTTGCTTTTGACAGCATGCACCCAAGATACTTTTTTAAGAATATTGTGAAGGGACAGGTTTACAGGACATCTAGACTATGTATGTACAGTTTAATAAGGAATCGGAATGCTTGGCCACATGTGTTAGAACTAGGGGGTACAAAGGAAATGTTGTTAAATGGGTTGTTGAAGCCAATAAGCTAGACAGACAAACAAAAGCCAAGCCATGGTTTTCCAATATAAGAGTAGGAACAATGGAAAAACATAATAACAGTAACAGTATCAAGGATGATGGGATGCGTGTGATTTTGAAATACAGCAACAACATGGTGGGGGGTCTATGACATTATCAGATGCAACTAGAAAATTTTGTTAACAGATGACAAACTTAAGAATATAGTAGGAGCAACACTTTTTTAGCTTTAAACACAATAGGAATCTAAAAGATTTACTTTGTAATGATAAAGCTATGGTTATGACAAAATGTTCCCAATGGCAAGGAACCTTTGCATGTAGACATTGTAAGTCATGTCCATACATTATAAATCATAATGTTTTTGTTCATCCTGTAACTGGCAAATGTCATTCTTTCAGACAGTATGCAGACTGCCAAACTCAGAATGTGATATATTTGGCCAAGTGCAAGGATTGTTGTTCATTCTATG
This sequence comes from Protopterus annectens, assembly GCF_019279795.1. NCBI lineage: Eukaryota > Metazoa > Chordata > Ceratodontiformes > Protopteridae > Protopterus > Protopterus annectens. The sequence goes on along the minus strand of NC_056733.1, from coordinate 1,389,469,715 downwards.
TAGGCAAAATAAACTGCCATTTGAAAGAAATAATTTTGCAGCATTTGTCAGCAATACCAACATGTTGCATGTAATGTGGGACATACATTTGTCTTTATGGTGCTGAAAATTGTGAAATTATGCATTATAGGTGTAGATTTTGTAAAGTTAACAGAATTTAATGAGATGAAGTGGATCATTGAGTTAAGGGCTGATAGAACCCTGATTTAAATGGGGTAGTACCTTTAACACCCACCCTGAAGAGGCAGAGACCTTGTTACTGAGACATTATTGGTTACTGCTTCCTTTTAAATGTGGAGGGTTGTATTGAATTGGTTATCTGATGAAGGGAATATATCTTGAAAGTGCTTATCTTTGGTTCATTTATTGATTTTAATAAACAGCGTTTTTATTAGCCTGATGGTTTGGTGGCTTTTATCTTCTCAACAATGATTTTTGAAGGTGTGTAGTACACAGAATAACCACACTACATGACCAACATACTAGTGGCACCAATAGCTTAAAGAAAGAAGACTCACAAATTACATCTACCTTTTTTCAGAAGCACTTGCATGGCAGAATTTTGCAGTACAGTTCATTAAAGTCTACAGATTAAACAATTCTTTTTTCCATCATTTTTCCTGTTTTTTAATCATGTTTCTGAGTAGTATTCCAGATTTGTACTGGAAGCAGAAAGATTATGTGCTATTTGGTATTCAAACTTTATGCTAATTAGATATACATTGGGTTTTTTTTTTGTTTTTTTTTTTTTGGCTGGATGTACTGAATATTCAAGGGCATTTATTTCTATTTTCAATATCTGCGCATTGAGGTATGGAAGAAAGTAATTACATAAACTATGACAAATTTAAAAAAAATACATTTTTGTTAGAGTTAGTGTAACTCCTAACATTTTATAACTGGACTTTTAATGTGTATAAAATTGTAGGCACATAAATGAATAATGTGAAGCATATTTAAAATATTGGTTTGAACCTGATCTTCTTCTTCTTCTTTTGGCTTTTCACAGATAGGGGTCGACACAGTAGATCACCTGTCCACTCATGATTGGCAGTAGAGTTTTATGGTGTCAAGTTACCAGCCTGGTGCCCAACCTTTAACAGAAGGCACACACACACACACACACACACACACACACACACACACACACACACACACACACACACACACACACACACACACACACACACACACACACAGGCACTCACACCTAGGGCCAATTTAAAGTGTTCAATCCACCTACAGCATGTCTTTGGAATGTGGGAGGAAATTGAAGCACACAGAGGAAATCCATGCAACCATAGGGAGGACATGCAGATTCCACACAGAAGGTACCCCAGCCGAGGATTGAACCGGATAACATAGAAATCTTAGCAGCAGATAGGCTTAAAGAGTTTTGTCTATAAAAATAAGACAATGTACACTGTAAAGTGATCCCAAGATCTCTGCTAAGTTTGCAACTTAATAAATGAATTGCCTTTTTCCTGGGCTAGCAACTGCAGTAAGGAATGTACAATGGTCTGTAAAAAAGTAATCTGTTAATTTCTGAAAAATGAGAAGGTACATACTGCTATGTTCTCTGTTACTAATACTGTAGAGAATGCTACTGATATTTATGTATTCTTTTTTTTTGACTTAGCTCATCCCACTAGGCTAGTAGTCTCTTTTCAAGGGAGACTCAAGATGGTATTTGTACTCCTATGGTAAATTTGGCCAGGGCATCAGGAAACTTTCCCTACCCTTTACGATAGGTGCTGATTTCTTTTACATTTGCCTAAGTGTCACCAACTGAAGCAGATGGGGCCTTAGTCTAACATTTCACCTGAAGGATGGTGCACTCATGAATTCAGCCCCCTCCCATGCTGCAATGCAGAGTCAACATTTGATCTACCTGGAGTGGGAATAAAACTGCAAGTAAGTATGCTACCTGTTGCGCTAGTGACACTTGTGCAGAAATGGGAAAACTGAACTGTGCATGTTTGAAATAAGTTGCTTCTACAGGGAGTGACAATATTGCAATTAACAATAACTGTGTGGGCTTTATGTCATTGTTTTAAAGCTAAGCTAGTGAAATGTATTGTATGTTTAAAACAAAGGCAGATTCAAATCCTGCTTGACCCTGGAAGTTTAACACAATAATTAAAGGTTTTCTATTGTATAAAATTAGTTACAGTCAAAAGAAGGAGGTAAAAAATACTTCCTTACATATGCAGAAATATACAAAGGTTCAATCATCCTTTTATAACTGCATGCTCTCCCCTTACAAGGCAGACTTCTGCTGTGACACTTGTAGTTAATTCTGCAATCTACAGACTGTGTAACTAGATATATATGGGATTCAGATCTCACAGTGGTGAGCTTGTGTGTGTGCTTTCAATGTCAGGTATGTACAGATTCTTGAACAGATGTGCTATATCAACTTCCACTCAGGGGAAGAACTTGACCTGTGAGTGGATGCACTTATCCACTTTTACAACAGACATGTTTTCTGCAAAACTCTGATGAGGTCATACTTAGATACGTGCAGTCGCTCATTGCAAAGGTCAGACTTCTCCTGTGGCGCTTGCAGCTAATACTGTGTTTTCTAGCTAAAAATGGGTCTTCTAGATTGTGTAACTTGATAGGAAAGGAGTTCAAATCTCACAGTGGTGAATTTGTGTGTGGTGCTCCAATGTCAGGTATGTGTAGCTTCCTGAATAAATGTGCTGTATAAACTTCTTCTCAGGGAAGAATTTAACCTGCTAAAGGAGTCCACAAACTCTTTATCCCACTTTTACCAAAACATGTTCTCTGCAACACACTGTTGAAGTCATCCATTCATAAGTGCAGTCTTTCACTCTAAGTCAGACTTCTCCTGTGGTGCTTGTAGATAATACTGTGCTTTCTAGATTGTGCAAGTAAGTAAGTAGGGGGTTCAACTCCAACACTGGTTAATTAGTGTGACTGTGCATACTGTTATGTGCAATTGGCTCCATTACAATACCCTTATGTAAAGTTCCACTTAGGAGCCATGTTTTGACTGGCAGAGGGCCACCAGATAAATGTTTTGTTAACCCTGGGCAATAGGCAGTTTTGGAAACACAATGGTTACATCACATTATCAAAAATGAACTACATCACAGTTGTAGTATAATTTATCCTGTGGCGCTGGCTGTTTATACTGTGCTGTCTAGATTGCATAGCTAAATAGGTAGGGGGGGGGTGAATCCAGCAATGAGCGACTATCATGAGTGTGCATTTGTCTGTTGTGTTGTGTACAGAAAAAATCTAATGCATATAGTATGTGTGGCTGTGTATTATTACTGTGCTCTTCAACAACCTTTTTACCTTTCTTTAGAAGAACATCACCATATTGAACAATGGTGATGTCATCCATTCAAATGTGGACTAACACAGTTGTAAACCAATATCAAAAGTGGCGCATGCCATTCATATGGTGTTCTGTACCTTGTGATCTGAGATAGTCTGCTCAAATCCAGCCACTACTCCTTAGACTCAGTTGTGTCAGCATGACTGTGAATATGCATATAGGTAAAAATGTTGTCACCCAGCTATCTGCTGTGTACATGTATATCTGGATATTTCTTTTACAAGAATTTCTGCTAATTTGTCACTCAGAAATACTTTATTGGATAATGATGATGCCTCTGAATGATATTTGGCTTTCCTAAGACAGCTACTAAGGCTTTTCCTGTGGCTTGAGGAAATGAGGCAATGTTCTGTGTGCTGTTGTCTTAGTAAGGCATTTGACTGAATCTGTGATTATACACCACATGTGCTTGATTGCCATTCTCCCATCATGGTGATGACTGCATTGTGGATCACATGTGTTTGGGTATACCTAGCACCAGGCCATGCTGTGTGAGAAATAGACATATAGCAACAGTTTTAAAGAAATTATAGGCATACATATCTCTTGCTGCAATAACATGATGTCACAGCTTCAAATACCCAAATATCTCAGAATTTTAGTAACACTTCATTCTTCACAATATCATGTAGCTTCTGTTATCACATAGTCAGATGTTCAAAACCACCTTGGCCAACTGTTATGCATGAATGACATCCACAACTGTTATAACATCTACAATTACAAGGGAGAAGCCTCCACCATCCACTTTATCTAATACAAGTTGTTTGCACACATTCATATGATGTTTATGATGTAATAAGTTTACATAAGTGAAGTCTCACAACTATGTTAAGACTTCCGCTGTGGTGCATGTGATTCATACATGTTGTTATTTGGTGGACTTACATAGGTTGCTGTTCAATTCCAGCAAAAGGCAATGTTATGTGAATGTACTTATGTTATTCAAACACCACTGCATGACATTATTATTCTCACTTTTTACTTTGGAGAAAGAAATACAAACTTACTGTTATTTTCTGCCAGTGAAAATGTTGTTCTGTGATTGTCATCATTAGACTGCTCCTGTAGCATATGCATTCAGTAATGTCTTGCACAGCATATCTAAACAGACAGTGTGTGGCTCATTTCTTGGACAGATTTCATGTACAAAACAACAGGAACAGCTTCCTTGGCCAAGAAACATTGATGTGTGAACATTAACACAGTTAACTCCTTGTCATCATTCTGACAAAATCATATTGTTCAAATTATCCTCAAATGTTCTTTATTACTTCACAGATTAATTTAATTGATTTTTGACAAGATCATTACTACATCATGTGGCAGAAGCAATCAGCACACAATTCTGTAGAGTGTGCAGTATAAGAGGCAGGAGTTTGAATCTAGTCTGTCAGATAACTGTGTCAAACAAGGGAGGTTCAGGCAAATAAAATATATGATGCATAGTCAGAGGGCAACATTTTTAAGGCATTGCCTTCTAAGGTAGGGGATCCATACCCATTACAGCAGGGAAGTGCTGTAAACCCTTTAGTTGTGTTCATTATGATACACACAGCATGTCTATTTCTGTGGCATCACAGGTTGATACAAAATTTTCTGATATCTCTCCTGGCATTTGTTTGAGTCCGGCAAGATGCAAATGTTGATTATTTCATTGAGTGTTCACGGGCATTACTTAATTTCCAAATAAGAATGCATTGTATTGCATGTATTCTTACAAACATTTATGTAATACTGTAATTTTCAACACTCTGTACAGCTTTATAGGACATGATGACTTACATAATAGTTCTTACTGTTTGACATTATGCAATATCATCATCAATCATGACTGGGCCTGTGTTAGGACACTTTCTTGTGTGTTTGAGTTATTTGCTGTTATGTCAGTGTTCATTGTAATTTGTTGTGAGTATTCCCAGTATAAAACTGCATTAGATGTGTTCCACTTATGAACAGAGAGCTTGAACTGCTGAAATGTCATCAGATTTGTGCTGTCTTTTGTCACTTGTGTATTTTGAGTGTTATTGTATTAATGTTTAGAATGTTCATAAATATAAAAATATGCTTCTCTAATAAATTATTCAAGGTACTCTACCCTCTGCTTATGATTGCCAAATAACAGCAAATGATAAAACATGCCACATTTTGATGTACATTACATGGTAACCATTTGAAATGTTGGGACCCCTGGAGTGAGTCCTAAAATACAAAGACTGAATGTTTGAAAGATTGGACTTACATATACTAAGTCCGAGATACCATTTCTCAAAATATTCCATCTTCTCCGAGGTATGGCAATCTCGGAGCTGATATATATATATATATATATATCATATATATATATATATATATATATATATATATATATATATATATATATATACATAAGTTCAGGGTGTGTGGGATTCTTGTCCCCTCCCCTTTTAGTTTAAAGGAGAAGACTGATTTTTGAAATTCACTCTTCTCCTGTGTTTTTGGTCTTTTGGGAGTTTTTTTTTTCAGCTTGTCGGCACTAGTATTTTCAAGTGTTGGCATTTCAATAAAGAGCTGCATGACACAACAGCTATATGGCTCCTTTCTTCATTTGTTTTATATACAATAAAATGGAAACTATAGCAATGCCATCAGTTTTCATGCATACATTTCCTGACTATGCATGTTATATTCAATAACTATAGTCTATGCAAATAGACCCTAATGTAGCCACAGTTCTTGCTAACTGTTATGTCAACTCATCATGCTATCAAAATTAATATCATAGTTACTATTCCTCTTTGTTACAGTGTTGCATTGTGTATCTCTTGCATCCATTATTAGCATGTCCAGTTTTAATTATGTGCATGTATCAAGAACTGTGAACAAGATTAATTATTATTGCATCAATATGGAAGTATTTATGTTTAAAATGTTTCTTCATGACATAATCACATTTGACTGCATTAAATGACTACATTTTCTCCATTTACCACCCTGTCTTACTTATGTCTGGATTGTTAACATTGTATTTTGTGTACAACATTCTGTGTACATTCTCCGTATTTAGCATCCCCTGCATCTAAATTCTTGTAATCAACTTACTCTTTCTTGACATAGCCTGCCCGTGCCTGCTCACACAATAGGTTTGCTTACAGACAAACCATTTTGTTTATATTGTGTGCACAAGCTGCCATGAAAAGCTGATTGAAAATATGTAAGCATGATGAGCAGCATGGATATTCAATGAACGCTGCTGCTCATTGTACTAATGCGCTTCAATCAGCATGGATATTCAATGAACGCTGCTGCTCATTGTACTAATGCACGTCAATCAGCATGGATATTCAATGAATGCTGCTGCTCACTGTACTAATGCGCGTCAATCAGCATGGACATTCAAAGAATGCTGCTGCTCACTATACTAATGCGCTTCAATCAGCATGGATATTCAATGAACGCTGCTGCTCACTGTACTAATGCGCTTCAATCAGCATGGATATTCAATGAATGCTGCTGCTCATTGTACTAATGCGCTTCAATCAGCATGGACATTCAATGAATGCTGCTGGTCATTGTACTAATGCGCTTAAATCAGCATGGATATTCAATGAATGCTGCTGGTCATTGCACTAATGCACTTCAATCAGCATGGATATTCAATGAATGCTGCTGCTCATTGTACTAATGCGCTTCAATCAGCATGGATATTCAAGGAATGCTGCTGCTCATTGCACTAATGCGCTTCAGTCAGTATAGACATTCAATGAATGCTGCTGCTCATTGTACTAATGCACTTCAATCAGCATGGATATTCAATGAATGCTGCTGCTCACTGTACTAATAGCTTCAATCAGCATGGATATTCAATGAATGCTGCTGCTCATTGTACTAATGCACTTCAATCAGCATGGATATTCAATGAATGCTGCTGGTCATTGCACTAATGCGCTTCAATCAGCATGGATATTCAATGAATGCTGCTGCTCATTGTATTAATGTGCTTCAATCAGCATGGACATTCAGTGAATGCTGCTGCTCATTGTACTAATGCGCTTCAATCAGCATGGATATTCAATGAATGCTGCTGCTCATTGTACTAATGCGCTTCAATCAGCATGGACATTCAATGAACGCTGCTGCTTACTGTACTAATGCGCTTCAATCAGCATGGACATTCAATGAATGCTGCTGCTCATTGTACTAATGCGCTTACATCAGCATGGACATTCAATGAATGCTGTTGCTCATTGTACTAATGCGCTTCAATCAGCATGGATATTCAATGAATGCTGCTGCTCATTGTACTAATGCGCTTCAATCAGCATGGACATTCAATGAACGCTGCTGCTTACTGTACTAATGCGCTTCAATCAGCATGGACATTCAATGAATGCTGCTGCTCATTGTACTAATGCGCTTCAATCAGCATGGATATTCAATGAATGCTGCTGCTCATTGTACTAATGTGCTTCAATCAGCATGGACATTCAATGAATGCTGCTGCTCATTGTACTAATGCGCTTCAATCAGCATGGATATTCAATGAATGCTGCTGCTCATTGTACTAATGCGCTTCAGTCAGCATGGACATTCAATGAATGCTGCTGCTCACTGTACTAATGCGCTTCTATCAGCATGGATATTCAATGAATGCTGCTGCTCACTGTACTAATGTGCTTCAGTCAGCATGGGTATTCAATGAATGCTGCTGCTCATTGTATTAATGCGCTTCAATCAGCATGGATATTCAATGAATGCTGCTGCTCATTGCACTAATGCACTTCAGTCAGCATGGATATTCAATTAATGCTGCTACTCACTGTACTAATGTGCTTCAATCAGCTCAGCATGGATATTCAATGAATGCTGCTGCTTATTGTACTAATGCACTTCAATCAGCATGGGTATTCAATGAATGCTGCTGCTCACTGTACTAATGTGCTTCAATCAGCATGGATATTCAATGAATGTTGCTGCTCATTGTACTAATGTGCTTAATTTTTTATACATTATTGATTTTATTTGCCTATTTTTAAATGGATTTATATATTCTGCTTATAAACAAGGCAGGAGAAAATGAGGCTCAGCCATATCTCTCAGCTATCCCTGATTTTGCAAAACATCCCTGACTTTGACTAATATGTTTGGTTTGTCCCTTGTAAAACTTTTGATTTTCTGATAAATCACTTAGGATTGGAGACATTGCAGGCTTTAGAGTTTCATACTTCTGATTGTTCGGAAAATACACATTGATATAAACCATGCCCAGAGATACAAAAAGAACCTAGAAATGTTGGTAAGAGCTATGTTAAAAGGGGCTGTTTATACAATGTGGCGATTTGTTATTCAGAGGCATGTTAGCTGCCATGAAGAAAGACTTAATTTTCAGTAAATTTGTATGTCTAGTACTTATCAACACATCCATGCAGTTATTAATACTAGTGGCCAATGCATCATGTTGGTAGAGGCTCCTTCAGTTCACTTTCCCACACACAAGCAGACACTGAAATCACACACACACACACACACACACACACACACACACACACACACAGCCTAAAGCACCTTCTCTGCCTATCTTCTCTCTATTGCGATGTCCCAGGCAGACACATACTCATACATATGCTCACACATGCAGCCCTAAACATGCACACATTCACTCCTTCAGCACTACCTGTTCCCTAAACTCACTGGCACTTACCTCTCTCATGACTGGTGAGCACATCCTTTTGGTCATGTTTGCTAACATCAGTGCCCATTAGCCATGTTAATTTATGTAGCAGAATGAGTCTGAATCACTCCACTGTGTAAATGTCTTACCTTAGGCACTTACAGAGGAAAGCACATGACTAATCAGCATACACCTCTCCCCCCGGTGTACCTCATTAGCATTTAGCATACCCAGAGAGAAAGCACGTTGGAGTGTTGCACATCTTCCTGCTAAAGCAATATGGTAAGTTTGTCTCTGACTTGGAAATTGTTACCATGAGGTATACATCTCATGTGCCCCTCATGGTAACATTTCTGAATTAGCCCCCATGTTGTTCTATAAAGTTTAAAGTGAATTAGAGAAGTATTTAAAAAGTGTACCTGATTCTGGGACTTTGACCCTCCCTAATGTTCTTGTTGTGAACTATGCATTAATCTGAAGAGTTACATTTGACAACACAGTGTATAACAACTAAAATGGCACTTAATAATAATTAATTTTATGTAAACAGGCAAATGGAGGCCAATTATTCTAATCCTGCTTACACATGTACTAACATACCTCTCAACTGTCAAGAATTTTGCAGTGTCCACATTTTTGCCTTGTATTTTTTGTCCATTACTCATAAAATTTGTGGTTTTCTGCCAAATCATTGAGCATTGATCACTAAATAATGACAGATATTTGAGTTTAAGACTTCATAGCCATCAGAAAATGAACAGTAATGCAAAGCCTGTTACTTTAAAAACGTTACGGTATAGAATTGTTGGTCTTTGTCCTCCCATTATTTTTGCATTTGCCCCTGATTCTAGCACTGATATTGAGTGATATACTAACAATATCCACCAGCTTTATCCACTCAATGGTTTTCTTGTAAGCATTGGCTGAAGAGGTTGTAGGATGCTCCAAGTGCATGATATGTTTTTTAAGGAAGAGGAAGAGCTTGGCTACAGCTTGCAAGAATATGGAATAATGGTGTCTGATATTGATGTCTAAAGAACAGCAAATATTTTACCAACTATTAATCATGACATTAGATGGCAAATAAGTAATGCTTTTCTACTGACAGTGTAACCTCATTGTACCCTGTGGTGGTATTATGACAATCATGTCCCTTTGATAGTTTATAAGGACTACGTACTTATGGCATTTGGTAAACTATGGCCAGAATAAGTCACTGAGGAAAATTAAGATCTATGCAAAATATGAGCTTCATTGATGTCACTGTAGGAAAGGTGTCAAGGAAGGTCTTGTGAAGAAACTATCCTATTTTTTTTGTTTAGTTAAATGATGTTCTTACACCTTCATTTTATATATCTGTCACCAGCCAGTTTTGTCTGGGTTGTGGTTAGTTAGCAGGGTAGTCTGTGTACGGGTGTTTTTTTTTTTCAGATGCATATAGTGGGTGACCATCAAAACAGGCTCTTGTGAAGAATAAGGTTACCACTTTTAAGGGCCTCAGGAAAAGACAGATGCTGTACTACATGATTGGGTATTTGTTTAATTATTTGTTAACTGTCAAAGGCCACCACATAAAAACAAAAATGGTCATTAAGTATAAGCACCAATTTTCAGTGGTGACATCAGATGACAGGTTGTCTTCAGTGACTTGAAAAGTCATGTGGTATTTAAACAGAGAAAGCTGGAGGTAAATCCAGGATTATACAATGAAAATAACTATTAGCTCATAGCTAACTATTTGCCTTATACTGCCACACTTTTGGCTTGTGTAGGTTGTTGATGAAGTAAATTGTATATTCGTCTCTGTGACACAAAGGAAAATCACAGGTCATAACATGAGATGGATACTGGCTAGTATATTTTGCAAACCTTAGTCACTTCTCAGCAGAGGATGCTCAGCATTAGTTACTCTGCATAGGTGGCTAGATGGAACAAAATGTCAGGTGAATATACTCACTGACAATAAGTGGGAAGTCACTGTCATGGAACTGAAAAGTACAAAAGGACAAACAGATGAGTGCCCACCATTCTCCTGAACAGTTAGATGAGTGCCCACCATTCTCCTGAACAGTTAGATGAGTGCCCACCATTCCCCTGAACAGTTAAACGAGTGCCCACCATTCTCCTGAACAGTTAGATGAGTGCCCACCATTCTCCTGAACAGTTAGATGAGTGCCCACCATTCCCCTGAACAGTTAGATGAGTGCCCACCATCCTCCTGAACAGTTAGATGAGTGCCCACCATTCTCCTGAACAGTTAGATGAGTGCCCACCATTCTCCTGAACAGTTAGATGAGTGCCCACCATTCTCCTGAACAGTTAGATGAGTGCCCACCATTCTCCTGAACAGTTAGATGAGTGCCCACCATTCTCCTGAACAGTTAGATGAGTGCCCACCATTCTCCTGAACAGTTAGATGAGTGCCCACCATTCTCCTGAACAGTTAGATGAGTGCCCACCATTCTCCTGAACAGTTAGATGAGTGCCCACCATTCTCCTGAACAGTTAGATGAGTGCCCACCATTCTCCTGAACAGTTAGATGAGTGCCCACCATTCTCCTGAACAGTTAGATGAGTGCCCACCATTCTCCTGAACAGTTAGATGAGTGCCCACCATTCTCCTGAACAGTTAGATGAGTGCCCACCATTCCCCTGAACAGTTAGATGAGTGCCCACCATTCCCCTGAACAGTTAGATGAGTGCCCACCATTCTCCTGAACAGTTAGATGAGTGCCCACCATTCTCCTGAACAGTTAGATGAGTGCCCACCATTCTCCTGAACAGTTAGATGAGTGCCCACCATTCTCCTGAACAGTTAGATGAGTGCCCACCATTCTCCTGAACAGTTAGATGAGTGCCCACCATTCTCCTGAACAGTTAGATGAGTGCCCACCATTCTCCTGAACAGTTAGATGAGTGCCCACCATTCTCCTGAACAGTTAGATGAGTGCCCACCATTCTCCTGAACAGTTAGATGAGTGCCCACCATTCTCCTGAACAGTTAGATGAGTGCCCACCATTCTCCTGAACAGTTAGATGAGTGCCCACCATTCTCCTGAACAGTTAGATGAGTGCCCACCATTCTCCTGAACAGTTAGATGAGTGCCCACCATTCTCCTGAACAGTTAGATGAGTGCCCACCATTCTCCTGAACAGTTAGATGAGTGCCCACCATTCTCCTGAACAGTTAGATGAGTGCCCACCATTCTCCTGAACAGTTAGATGAGTGCCCACCATTCTCCTGAACAGTTAGATGAGTGCCCACCATTCTCCTGAACAGTTAGATGAGTGCCCACCATTCTCCTGAACAGTTAGATGAGTGCCCACCATTCTCCTGAACAGTTAGATGAGTGCCCACCATTCTCCTGAACAGTTAGATGAGTGCCCACCATTCTCCTGAACAGTTAGATGAGTGCCCACCATTCTCCTGAACAGTTAGATGAGTGCCCACCATTCTCCTGAACAGTTAGATGAGTGCCCACCATTCTCCTGAACAGTTAGATGAGTGCCCACCATTCTCCTGAACAGTTAGATGAGTGCCCACCATTCTCCTGAACAGTTAGATGAGTGCCCACCATTCTCCTGAACAGTTAGATGAGTGCCCACCATTCTCCTGAACAGTTAGATGAGTGCCCACCATTCTCCTGAACAGTTAGATGAGTGCCCACCATTCTCCTGAACAGTTAGATGAGTGCCCACCATTCTCCTGAACAGTTAGATGAGTGCCCACCATTCTCCTGAACAGTTAGATGAGTGCCCACCATTCTCCTGAACAGTTAGATGAGTGCCCACCATTCTCCTGAACAGTTAGATGAGTGCCCACCATTCTCCTGAACAGTTAGATGAGTGCCCACCATTCTCCTGAACAGTTAGATGAGTGCCCACCATTCTCCTGAACAGTTAGATGAGTGCCCACCATTCTCCTGAACAGTTAGATGAGTGCCCACCATTCTCCTGAACAGTTAGATGAGTGCCCACCATTCTCCTGAACAGTTAGATGAGTGCCCACCATTCTCCTGAACAGTTAGATGAGTGCCCACCATTCTCCTGAACAGTTAGATGAGTGCCCACCATTCTCCTGAACAGTTAGATGAGTGCCCACCATTCTCCTGAACAGTTAGATGAGTGCCCACCATTCTCCTGAACAGTTAGATGAGTGCCCACCATTCTCCTGAACAGTTAGATGAGTGCCCACCATTCTCCTGAACAGTTAGATGAGTGCCCACCATTCTCCTGAACAGTTAGATGAGTGCCCACCATTCTCCTGAACAGTTAGATGAGTGCCCACCATTCTCCTGAACAGTTAGATGAGTGCCCACCATTCTCCTGAACAGTTAGATGAGTGCCCACCATTCTCCTGAACAGTTAGATGAGTGCCCACCATTCTCCTGAACAGTTAGATGAGTGCCCACCATTCTCCTGAACAGTTAGATGAGTGCCCACCATTCTCCTGAACAGTTAGATGAGTGCCCACCATTCTCCTGAACAGTTAGATGAGTGCCCACCATTCTCCTGAACAGTTAGATGAGTGCCCACCATTCTCCTGAACAGTTAGATGAGTGCCCACCATTCTCCTGAACAGTTAGATGAGTGCCCACCATTCTCCTGAACAGTTAGATGAGTGCCCACCATTCTCCTGAACAGTTAGATGAGTGCCCACCATTCTCCTGAACAGTTAGATGAGTGCCCACCATTCTCCTGAACAGTTAGATGAGTGCCCACCATTCTCCTGAACAGTTAGATGAGTGCCCACCATTCTCCTGAACAGTTAGATGAGTGCCCACCATTCTCCTGAACAGTTAGATGAGTGCCCACCATTCTCCTGAACAGTTAGATGAGTGCCCACCATTCTCCTGAACAGTTAGATGAGTGCCCACCATTCTCCTGAACAGTTAGATGAGTGCCCACCATTCTCCTGAACAGTTAGATGAGTGCCCACCATTCTCCTGAACAGTTAGATGAGTGCCCACCATTCTCCTGAACAGTTAGATGAGTGCCCACCATTCTCCTGAACAGTTAGATGAGTGCCCACCATTCTCCTGAACAGTTAGATGAGTGCCCACCATTCTCCTGAACAGTTAGATGAGTGCCCACCATTCTCCTGAACAGTTAGATGAGTGCCCACCATTCCCCTGAACAGTTAGATGAGTGCCCACCATTCTCCTGAACAGTTAGATGAGTGCCCACCATTCCTCTGAACAGTTAGATGAGTGCCCACCATTCTCCTGAACAGTTAGATGAGTGCCCACCATTCTCCTGAACAGTTAGATGAGTGCCCACCATTCTCCTGAACAGTTAGATGAGTGCCCACCATTCTCCTGAACAGTTAGATGAGTGCCCACCATTCTCCTGAACAGTTAGATGAGTGCCCACCATTCTCCTGAACAGTTAGATGAGTGCCCACCATTCTCCTGAACAGTTAGATGAGTGCCCACCATTCTCCTGAACAGTTAGATGAGTGCCCACCATTCTCCTGAACAGTTAGATGAGTGCCCACCATTCTCCTGAACAGTTAGATGAGTGCCCACCATTCTCCTGAACAGTTAGATGAGTGCCCACCATTCTCCTGAACAGTTAGATGAGTGCCCACCATTCTCCTGAACAGTTAGATGAGTGCCCACCATTCTCCTGAACAGTTAGATGAGTGCCCACCATTCCCCTGAACAGTTAGATGAGTGCCCACCATTCCCCTGAACAGTTAGATGAGTGCCCACCATTCTCCTGAACAGTTAGACGAGTGCCCACCATTCTCCTGAACAGTTAGATGAGTGCCCACCATTCTCCTGAACAGTTAGATGAGTGCCCACCATTCTTCTGAACAGTTAGATGAGTGCCCACCATTCTCCTGAACAGTTAGATGAGTGCCCACCATTCTTCTGAACAGTTAGATGAGTGCCCACCATTCCCCTGAACAGTTAGATGAGTGCCCTCCATTCTCCTGAACAGTTAGATGAGTGCCCACCATTCTTCTGAACAATTAGATGAGTGCCCACCATTCCCCTGAACAGTTAGATGAGTGCCCACCATTCCCCTGAACAGTTAGATGAGTGCCCACCATTCCCCTGAACAGTTAGATGAGTGCCCACCATTCCCCTGAACAGTTAGATGAGTGCCCACCATTCTCCTGAACAGTTAGATGAGTGCCCACCATTCCCCTGAACAGTTAGATGAGTGCCCACCATTCCCCTGAACAGTTAGATGAGTGCCCACCATTCTCCTGAACAGTTAGATGAGTGCCCACCATTCTCCTGAACAGTTAGACGAGTGCCCACCATTCCCCTGAACAGTTAGATGAGTGCCCACCATTCCCCTGAACAGTTAGATGAGTGCCCACCATTCTTCTGAACAGTTAGATGAGTGCCCACCATTCTCCTGAACAGTTAGACGAGTGCCCACCATTCTCCTGAACAGTTAGATGAGTGCCCACCATTCTCCTCGCAGTGTATTTGCAACACTCAGAATTATATGACTTTAGTAAATTATCCTTCTGCAGTTTTCTCCCTGTCCCAAGGTAATGCTGACCCAGAGGTAGTATATTTAGACAACATGCGCATGGGAGAAACCCCTCCAGATGCTGCAGGAAAAGTACAGCACCATTTAATTGGACAGATTTGCCTTCATTTTATTTTTGTACATATACATATTTGCTACAACTATTTACTGTTCCTGATTTTCTACACTTAGTACTTTGGATGTGGAGCTCTCCTGACTAATATGATGGAATGGTCATTGGTGGTAAAACTGCCATGATGGTATGAGCTATGGGTAGGATGTATTTATGCATATGTGTGTGCCTGCAGATTAAAGCATGCACATGTCTACACACACACACACACACACACACACACACACACACACACACACACACACACACACACACACACACGCACACACACACACACACATACACTGACATGCGCACGCTCTCTCACACACACACACAAACACATGCACACACACACACACACACACACACACACACACACACACACACACACACACACACACACACGCAAACACACACACACATGCACACTCACATGTGCATGCTCTCTCACACACACACAAACACACAGACAAACACACACAAACATGCAAACACACACACACACACACACACACACACACACATACACACACACACACACACACACACACACACATACACACACACACACACACACACACACACACTCCCACCCCTACAAGCACTCACATAACCACTAACACATGATGTTAGGACAATAACTAAAAACATATTACAGCACTTGGGCTGCCATGAGGCATGAGATCTAACAGATAAGTGTCTTATAACCATGTAGTATGTTGTTATATTTGTTCAATGCACAATCTGTCTGCATAAATTCACTTTTTTTTGCATTTTGGAAATGGTTAAATTTTTTGATATGCTACCATTTTGGTGTAAATTTTTTTGCGTGTGCATTAAAATATTTTGCATGATGTAATTAGCCAGTTAATTTTTGTGCTCCACCTCAAAATAAATCAAAGGAAATGTGCTAAATGCATCTGTTTGTCATGGCCATGAAACCGAATACATTCAATAGAGAAATGATTAAACCACATCACTTGACTAATTAGTATAACAAAATTGAACAGCAGACAAAAGAATGCCTTTTGTAATACAAAGGCCCTGTCTTTGGCAGATTGTATGATTGTCATTGGATAAAGTTTGCATTCGGACAAGGCATATAAAAAATATGTTTTCCAAAAGAGTTTGTTAGTTTGATACCCTGAGCCAAATGAACCATGGGCTTAATCGCTGGACACTATAAAGCAGTAATACTAGAATGATTATGATTTATTGAATATGTTGTGTATACAACTGATTTAGTTAAAGCTACAAAATATCATGAACACAAGTCTTTATAAAACCATTTGTCCTCTCTCTCCAGCTTGATCTTTTCAGAAAGCCTTCAGATTCTGAAGAACACGTTTATATTTTTTCATGGCAAACTAATTAAAAGAATGATTAAATATTTACCATGCAATCACTGATACATGTTTATGAGAGGAAAATGGCAAGCAATGTATCACCACCTGGTTAGTGCAGAAAATGTCTGCTGCTCTAAGTGTTGTATTGATCAAGCTCTTCTAGTCCTTCTTCAGACACCTCACAGTGCAGTTTGATTGCCAAAACTTTCTTTGAGCATTAAGTCTCTGAAATGCTCTTTTCAGCACCTCATATCATGTCAATTCCGTTCTATTGAAATATAGTCTGTGCAGTGATACATTTCCTCTTGTATCCCTGCCAATGTGTCGAATTTTGCAGCTGTTTAATAGGACATGTATGTTCCTGCTTTATTTCATATAATTTGCTGCTGGTTTTTACTGTACATAGTTTCCCACAAATGCATGCAGGCTTGTCCATTAAGATTGTGTTACATGTGATAATGAGTAATTGCTGAGTTTTTGTCACTATCACTGTATGTGACACATTATAGATCACTTTGAAATACTCATACTACTGCTAATTAATCAATCATATGTAACAGCTTTTATTTTTCATTACCTATTTTTCATTCAGTCCATCAGTCCATTCCCTTTCATTTATGTTTGTATATGATTTATTTAAGACTTTTCCTCAACTTGATCCATAGTTTGGATGCTGTCTCATGTTCACATGTTGGCAGGATGTTTGCTTAGTTGTAAGATCTTTGTCTAATAGCCCCAGTTTTTGTGGTTCAGTCTTGAATTTACTGTCATTTACCATCTGTGTGGAGTTATGATGTTCTTCCTGTATCTGAATCTTTTTTTTCCAGTTGTTCTCATTTTCTATCACCATCAAAAATGGTTGCCAACTGGCTGCAACAAATTGTCCATATATATTCTACTCACCCTTAACCTTATGGCCCACGTCATGCCTGTGATGCATGAGTCCACATACATGATTAGCAAATGTTAAAAAATAGTGAGTATAGGAGTAAAATCTACCCGTATTTGTTATTAGTGTTGTTATCAAACTGGAACTGTACCCTGCAGGTAGGGATAGAACTCCTACACTGCTGTCATTATTTAGTGCATCACATACTTCCTGTAGCACTTTATTTTTATTCCAACTCATGATCTGCTCGGTCACAATGCAGGACAGACAGAGGATCACATTTTTCTTACAATCTGCGATAATACCATGAGTCTCCTGTAAGTATTATTTTTAGCCTTCAATGAAGAGTCCTTTTCCCCAAGTTAGTGTTCATCATAATTTCCTATTTAGTGAGTATACTGCACATGCCTTCAGATTAGACATTTGATATACATTATAATAATCTGCAGATTACTGGGTCAAAGCCACACATCAAACAGACTACTAAAAAATTATGCACACAAACATACCCCTTACACACTTATAATAAAGTAACTGTATCTGATATCAGCAAACATTAAAATTAAGTGAGAAATATTTTTGTAAGATGTTCATGTAAACTGCTGGGAGTGGTAACATCATGTGAGTAGCCAAAATACTATAATTTAGCAGTCAGTGATCATGACATACATACATGGTTGCATATTTCGCATAATACCTAATAAAACTCAATGAACATGATTGACTTGACATGATTTTATGTGGTAGTGAATCTCTCATTCTTCTATATGTAGGGTAACTGTCCTAAATGAAAAAAAATGTATTTGAAGGGAGTAAATCTCAGGGGCTAATTTATAATCACTTAATGAGAAGCCTGCTTGATATGATGGGTGAAAATGAAACAATATTGACTAAAATGTTCATAAGAAAGCAATCAAAGATCAACCATTTTTGGTATCACTGCAACTCTTCAGTAAATTGAAACTTAGCATAGTAATCCTACATAAACTGCGCAATAGTGGATTTTTTTGCATTTATTAATCTGTGTACCTTTTGGAATACCTTTGTCTCTCTCTTCCTTTAGTAATGGCCAATTGTATTCTTAATACTGCTCATATGAAACACTATCTCAGGAACTCCAAGCTTCTTTATCCTTCTAGCTTATCAGCCTTCTGTATTTATTTGCCATTATTCCATAGGTAGCTTAATAAACAGCTGCCATACATGTTATTATGGGTTGTCTTTGGCTGGTGACTTGCAAATGCAGATACATCTTTTTATCTATGTCCTTCATGACCATAGACCATTATTATCTGATATTAAAAAGGATTTTCAGCAAAGCAGTATTCAAAGAGAAATGTCAGACATTCATTGATATATTTACAACTTATTTTCTGTATATTCTCATGCACAAAACCAGACTCTGATAAAAGAAGAAAACAGATTTAATAAAAATATTGCTGCCAATATATATATATATATATATATATATATATATATATATATATATATATATATATATATATATATATATATAGGTGTACCTAATTTTAAATGAAAACCACCCAAAGTTGGCTCCAAGAACATCTGCTGCATATGGTTGAAAACACAAAGTTGACACATCAGTATGCATGTTTTCATAAACAGCCTTGGCATATGCAATTTCAAATGCTGGCACTGCTGAGGACTTCAGGACTTCAAAAACCACTATGAGTGCTCTTAATGGCCAAAGTTTAATTAATAAACCACACAAATAAAATTTAGAGCTGCTGCCAGCTAGCCCTCCAGAATCAGAAAAATTGATTGTATCATTTAACCAATTGTCTAAACCTTCAGGACTATCAAAATCAGTACAGTTAGTGTTCTGTTTGGAAGAACAGTCATCTTTGCACCATACCACAGGTTCCGAGGAAGCCAACTGGTCTGTAAATCTCATTTTTTGTAGTGAGCAGTTCCTGCCTTCATTCTGGGTAGAAAATATGTTAGGAAGTCTCAAACAGCCTGAAAATACTGTGTCTGATGCAACTCCAACATTGTCACTACCATTGAGCTTAGCACTACCAGTTCATGAGCCAGCCCCCTAAGAATATGACGTACCACACATCCTGGTTACAGGGAACTGTATCCTTTGGAGTAACCAGTCACCTTTGATTCAGAGATTGTGTGAGCAAGTTAACTAGCAATGTAAGCTCACCCATAAATTGAGAAACTTGCCTGAGCCTTAATATCCTCCATTAAAATACCAGCCAGAAGAAACAAAAGGAGAGAAGTATCATTGCCAAAAACTCTTGTGCGAACTCAAACAACCAGAAAATTCAAAAACTGGCACTGCTGAGGACTTCAGGATATCAAAAATCACAATGAACGATCTTAATGTCCAAAGTTTATTTAATGAACCACATAAATAAAATTTAGAATTGCTCTCAGCTAGCCGTCCAGAATTAGAAAAAGAGATTCTATTATTTAACCAATTGCCTAAACCTTCAGGACTATCAAAATCAGAAAATCCATCAACATTCTAAGTTTGTAACAGCAATATTTAAAAAATGTCTCTATTTTTGGGCCTTTGCCCCTCCCCTCATTATTTTGGCTTTGTGCAGATTTCTTGGTGTTAGAAGTGGAGAGATATGCACAAACGTTGGTGTTTAATAAGTGCATACTTGTTACTACATATTTATAAACATGTATAAATAAAAACACCAGAAAAGAAGTAGTGGAATACAGAGGACATGCCATAATGTAGCCATTGAAATACTCAACATTTGTTTGATGTTCTGCATAAAAATTCTTTATAGAAAATTTGGAGTGGGGGGTGAATACAGAAATATAAGGTGAGCAATCAGGAAAGAATAAAGGGATGCAAACTTTCTTAAAATTAAGTTTTGGTTTCAACGTTTCTGTTCTGCATGTTTTTTCCACACATTTATAAACATAAGTATCCAGTATATGAGTGGCATTAAAAGACCACTTTCATACTGTCAAAAGTTGGACAAGTTAGTAAGCTAGCATGATCAACTGTTAATCTAGGTATTTGTGTGTGTGTGTGTGTGTGTGTGTGTGTGTGTGTGTGTGTGTGTGTGTGTGTGTGTGTGTGTGTTTGTGAGTGCGTGCATGTGTGAGTGAGTGTGAGTGTGTGTGTATGTGACTGTGTGTGTGTGTGTGTGTGTGTGTGTGTGTGTGTGTGTGTGTGTGTGTGTGTGTGTGTGTGTGTGTGTGTGTGTGTGTGTGTGTGTGTGCATGCATGTATGAGTGAGTGTGAGTGTGTGTGTATGTGACTGTGTGTGTGTGTGTGTGTGTGTGTGTGTGTGTGTGTGTGTGTGTGTGTGTGTGTGTGTGTCTGTATGTGTGTGTATGTGAACGTGTGTGAGTGTGTGCATGTGTTTGTGTGTGTGAGTGAGTACATATGTGCATATGTGGTGTGTGTGTGTGTGTGTGGTTGTATGTGTATATGTGGGTCTATGTTGTTTTATCGAGATTTCAAAACATGATCAAAGTTTTGAAACTTCGAAACTACAACAAAAACACTAAACCTAAATAAAAAGCTTCACCTTTACATTTTTGCAAGGGGTCAAGCCCGCCTACACCCCCACACCCCCTACTACTTAAATATACCAACTCCAAGATTGCACTACAGTGAGGAAAATGGTAAATCTCCTGTCCCACGCTGTACCGCATTCTCAGTGCAAAGTGTTCGAAATTTCAAAACTTCGATCATATGGTCTCGGCCATATGGGTTTCGAAGTTCTGAAACTTTGATAAAACAAGGCAGATCCATATACATACATGTGTGCATTTGTGACAGTGATTCATTTGCAGACCTTCAAACAACATATTCCACCTGGCAGTATTCACTGGTTTTCATTCCCACATTGCTTTGTGCCACTTATCATCTTCTCTCAACAGTGATTCACTCACAAGGGTACAGATCAGTGTCTCATTTACTTATGTATTTTTTGTGAACTGAGAAAGTGGAATGCTTCATAATTGTTTTTCTACAATCAACTTAGCCCAAGGTAGCAAAGGTAATGAAGCATACATAATATTCTCAAATAGGGATTGTTTTAGATTCATGCTTGTTTAGGTTGCATCTTTTTGATGTATCTTTTTCATCTGAAGTGTTCTACAGTCTTTATACAGATTACTTGAAAATGGATAAACTGATTACATGTGCTACAGATAAGGAATGTCTGCAAAAGAACTTGACTAAATTAACCATTTGGGCACAGGAGAATAATACACTGATAAATACATCAAAAACATAGCACATGAGATTTGGGAGACATAGACTGAAAGGTGAATATTGACTACAGGACACAGTGATTGAAACTGTAGATTCAGTGAAGGACCTAGTTATATGGGTAGATCGAGCTTTGAGCTTTTCTATTCTTTTTGACCAATCTCTTAATGATAGTTATAGAAATATAGATTATATAAAAAGATTTATAAAGTCTGGGAAATCGGGAATGATGAAATCTTTATTTGTTAGCTAAATTAGATCCTAATTTAAGTATAGAATAACACTATGGAAACCTTATAAGAAAACAAGCATTCGTAACTTGGAAATACAATGCAAATATACTAAGGGATGTGAACATTTAAGTTTTTATGAAAGAATAAAATATCTGAACATGAACAGTGTCTCATATAGACATTTACAAGGAGACCTTATATAGGACATTTATAGACAACTACCTCTGGGAATGTTTGGGAGTATCATAAAGTAGTAGAGAATCATCAGACACCCTATGTAGAAGATTTTATAGGAATGATTAGTGTATTAATTGACCATGCCTAAGATATTTGTAGATATGTATTCTCATCACAGAGAGCTAGATGTTCACCTTTGTAAATGTAGAGAGTACAGTCTCTACGATGTCTACTAGTCCCACTCTCACCTTTCTTTGATATATTCACATATCAAACCACTGAAATAAGCCAACTACAAAAAAATAAAAGATAAGAAGGCAGCTCCAAATCCAAACAGACGATTTAATGTAAGTGATTTTACTTACTAAAATAAGTAAACTTCATCAGACAAATTAGAACATACACAAGCAGTATAAATACCACAAAAGTAATTACATCATAAAAAGAAGGAAATAACATCCTGCCAACAATTGAAGGAACAACATCCTATAAAAAAAACTTAAATTGTTTAAAATATATAAAGAAATATAATAACTATATGGGTACACAAACATACATCAACATATTACAAAACCATATAATTTAGAACAGAAAATCATATTATCTATTATATGTTTTTAATTTTAAAATACATTTAATAGAAAGACTATCGTTAAGGCTGGGAGGGGCATGTGCATCAAGTCTTAGTTGCCAAGACAACTCATTCCCATCAAGTCTCAGTGACCAGGGACCACCCCTAACATCTTCACAAACTTGGTCAATGAAACAAAAAGGAAAGAATTTGTAGGAAATTAACCAATATGCCTGGCCAAAGCTTTATTCATATTTAATTTACTAATGTTATAGATATGGTTCATAGATTCTTCGAACAACCTCTCCGTCTTACCGACGTAAAAGACAGGGCAACATGGGCACAATGCAAGATAAATCACACCCCTGGACTCACAATTGAATTTCCCCTTAATCAAGTATGGGGCATTCTGAAGTACAACCCTACTGGTGACATAAATATATTTACAATAATGACATCTACCACACTTGAACATGCCTGGATGGTTTGGTAATTTTTAGTGGTCTTTTCCAAAATGGATTTCAAATTTGAACCTTTCCTAAATATGATTTTAGGTAAATCATCCACCTGATAGACAAATCATCCTTGAGAAAAAACAAATTTGTATAAAAGATAGTTCTCAATGCATCTGCATCCATAGAGTAAGTAGTAATAAAACCTATATTAAAAAGGTTGTTATTCTGCGTGTGAATCAAATTTTCATCAGTATATGCTGAAGAAAGAGTTTCAACAAGGGTAGAAGAGGTTACAATTTCAACTGGGCCATCAAAATGTGGACCCTTAAAAGTAAAGGTTTAAAATACTAATTCCCCTTTTATTACTTACTTCATCAATCAGCTGGTTAATCATATCTAGGGGATACCCTCTTTTCAGAAACATGTTTAATTGCTGGCAGGATGTTATTTCTTTCTTGTTTACTTTTGTGGTATTTATACTGCTTGTGTATGTCTTAATTTGTCTGATGAAGTTTACTTATTTTAGTAATTGAAAGCACTTACATTAAATCATCTGTTTGGATTTGGAGCTGCCTTTTATCTTTTGTTTTTTTGTACTTAATATATCCACGTATCATCTCATTGAGAAAAGTAAACACTGACTCTTGCTTGGGGACAGAATGCCTCTCCTCCTACTGCAGCAGCTTAAAAAATCCATCATTCCCTCACTCAGTCTTCAAAAACATATGCTGGCTCATAATTTTAATCCCCCAAAGAGAACACTACTACTTAATATTAGATAAAGTAAACTGTATTCCCATTAAGCAAAGACCCTACTATTAATAAGCTCTTTAGCTTTCAAATTGATACATTTATATTATTTCCATTATTTGCCACCTGGATAACACAAAGCACATCCAGTTATAAGTTAAAAGCCACAGATAGGTCCACTACCTAACTTCAACCACCAAAAACAAACTATACTGCATAGACAAGAGTTTTTCAATACTTGGTCCCCCCTCCACTCCTCAATCTGAGAATGGGTATCTATGAACCTCACATATAGCAACCTATTCTCAAAATTCTAATTTCAGCTTAAAAAATAAATCCTTTTTAAAGCTGCATCTTGCAAATGATTCTGAAATGGCAATATTACATGGCTCCTCCTACATGTTTACAATCACATCCCACTTAAAACTATCTATTTCAGACAACAGTAAACTTAGAGGTTAACTTATCCTCTTGGATAAACATACAGTTCTTTCTCTTACACTTCACCTCCTCCTCCTCCTAACCTCAGCAATCCTCTTTCTTAAAATGCTCAATTCTCAGTCATCAACTTGTCAAAAAATAGAACATTTTAAAAAAATGATTTCTACATTAGTGTCTTTGAAACATAAAACGTACTCAACAACATGCTATCAGTTTGGCTTGCTGTACCAGACTGCAGCAATTGTGAAAAAATATTTCTGAAGCTGTATGTGAAGTAAGTATTATTGCTTCTACTTTCTACTTCTGGTCTCAGCCTATCAAAGGTCCCTTGAGATCTATCCCACTTAACAAGATAAATAAATAATTGCATAAATAAACAAAGATAAAACAGACACATAAAAAAAATAAGTTGTTGTCAACTGCTTATTGGATTTATTGATATTCAAAAATCATCCAGATATCAAAGTGTTACCACCAGTTATTTATTGAACTATGACTGTTTGTCCTCCTGCTCCCTAACTGTAAAATGTTGAGAACTTACAGAAGAAATAATACTTATATGTGTGTCATTCCCATGTGATATGGCAATGTTTATGTGACGGTTACATTAGATGATGCAGTGTGGGTCTGATCATGCTTTTATAAGACTTTTGAGTAAATCCTATCAAGTAGGTATGCATTAAGAACATGAGGTCTGTGTTTGTGGTACTCTGTTATCTTCTCTGCTCAATTATTAATGAATGCTGGTATTATTATAGGCCACTGTTGTTCCCAGTTATTAATACTGATGCTGTTACTGAGAAAGGTAACATTCTTATTACTTAGTCACTGAAGCAGGGGTTCTGGAAGGAATATAATACTTAGAAAAGGTAAGAACACTCATTTCATTTTTGTTTTATGTTGCTGTCAGTGATAAATCATGATTTAAAGAAAAAATGGGACATAATTCTTAGTCTCAGTGTGCTATGTTTGATTAAAATTGTAATAGTGAAGGTTTATCACAAACATATCACACTTGTTAAAAAGAGGTAATCAGAATGCTGAAGGAGACAGACACAAATATATTTAATGCTATTCAAAGTATTAAATACTCTGTAAGCACATGTATAAATAGATATGGGGTCAAGGGCTTACAATTACAAACATCTATGTCAAAACAATGAAGACAGCAGGTAGAAATCCAATATTGCAAAACTAAAATGGAAAGCTAGTATCTCAGAAACCTTGTAAATATGAAACCACAAACAATGTTATCAACGTTAAAACACATCTCTACAAAGAAAGAAGCCAAAATAAACATTCTACAAGGTGTTTTTGCTGAGTACAAGCCTATTGCAATTGCATTCACAATATGTAGGGCTTTGCTCTCATGCATCCTTATTTTAGTATAATGCCATTTGTGTTCATCTGTGTGGAGAGGTCAAAAACCCTGAAAAGGCTAACCACATCCTGAAGTGAAATAAGCCTATAAGCTAGATTAAACTGTTTTCTTTTTGAGAGAAAACTTTGTTTCAAGCAGGCACTTTAACAAGTGGCTTACTTCTGATACCATACTCTGCAATTATGCAATAGGATAGTGGTTATCTGCAAATTTCTAAATAAAAAAATTCACATATGACTAAGTGTTCTATTCTCTTTCTCATCATAGCCAGCTTTAGGCACCAGTGAATCCTACAGTCACCTGGTGCCCCCAACCACAACACGTTACCTTATTTTGATATTTTGCATCAAGTTTGTCAAACCAACAAAAGCTAGTATAGCAGTCTTGTGTACTTAATAAAGCAGATTGGTAATATAACTCGTATTTATATCTCCTTTAACATTCTTAGATATCTCTGGTTATAATAATAGTATTTTGTCAACTAGCAGACTTCACAATTCCATTAAATGTTTTAACACTGACATAGTGCTCTTGACTTAAGTAAATCCTGTTGTTGGACATTCTGCCCACCACCAAAACTAATATCATTGCCAGCTTTAGGCACCTGTACCACCCATGGCTGCTGGGGCCACCTCTTTTAATCATCTTTGACTTTGTGAGGACCCCACAAAAGCAGCTTTTGGTTGAGGAAAAAGTGGAGGAAACATTATTCATTCTTCTGATTAAGCTCTTCATCTGAAGCAGGGTTATGATATAACCCTGTTAAGATAAATCCCATAATCAGTGAATGAAAATAAACAAGGTAAGCGCTATAGATCAGCAGCCCAGAGTAACTGATCTCAGTGCTTACCATGGATTTTCAGAAGAGCTGCTGTTTTCAATCTTAGGAATGGTTTTCTTTTTCAGCAAATTTTATAAATGCTGACAAAACACCAGATATTCTATCTCTTAACTTCTTTGCTCAAGAAGTCTGGGCAAAGAAAAAACTAATAGCAGAATAATGGCCTAAAATCAGGAGCACTTTTTAAATAGTACTGTAATTCACTTAAAAAGTGAATAGAATAACAAGTTTTGCATCAACATGCATTTTTTTGGACAATGATATGCATGAAGCTCTGATGTCTGGATTTATTGACCGTCTGTAATCTTGAATGATTTACCAATAAAGCAAACTTTTTAATAAGCTTCAGTGCAAAATTATGAGGCAAAACATTCTATAAAATCAGGGTCAGTGACAGATATGCATTAATCCTCAGTGAGGGTAAACAAAAAAGACTTACCCCTTGCATCCCAGGACATCTAAAATATATGGCTTCTGGGGACCCTTGGTTAATTGAGTGATTTCCTAAACTGTTATTTCTCTGCTATCCTAACAGGAAAGGCATGTTGAAAGGATGCAAGGAGGTTCAACAACAACAGTGACTATCTTTCCTTAATCACAATTTCTGTTTAAGCCATCATTGGATGAAAGGGTTTTGTAAAAAGAAAAAAAAAACTTTAAAATGCATTTCAGAGCATATAGAAAGTCACAAAAAAAAGCTGATGAGTAAGCAAAATGTGAGAAAAAGATAAAAAAAAAGTAATGTGCATGGTGTGGGGAGCCTAAGATGGAGGGAAAAAAGGAACACATGAGGAGTGTATGTGTGTGGGGGTGAGGTGTGAACAGTAAGCAGTACTTAGGACACCATTTCACTTAGGTCCAGCCCTGTACATACAGTTGTTGCAATGTATCATTATTGCAACTAAATGCCAGTAACCGTCCTGTAAAGCTACGCTTTTACATCATACCCAAATGTCAAGCATTGCAAAAAACAGACAAGCATTGGGACTTCAAGCAGTGCAATTGTTCCTGTTTGTTCCCACCAGCTCTGTACATTGTAGATTCTGTAACTGATATAGCTTCTTTAGAATTATTGAATGCAACACTATCTTGAGAATGACTGCAACAAAAGACAGAAAATATAATAAGCATTTATATTCATGCAGCAAATAAATCTTCTGTATTACTGCCTCACAGCATTTTCCAATAACCTTTTTAGAAACAGGAAACACACAAAAGGATGCGAGTACATTGTGAAAATAGATTTTTTCCACATATGACAGGTATTTATGCCTCTAAAGGTAGCATCATCCTTCATCTGTCACAAGGCACCATTTATTATTTTACTTTCAAAAGCAGATGATTCTTTCATAATTGCAAATCAGATGAAGGTAGTCGTTGCAGCTAATTCAAGTAATGACTCAGAACTGTTGAAGCACTCAATCCTGCCATACCAACTAAACTGAATGAATGACATCATCACCTCTCTCATAATCATCCCTCCAAGAAAGGGACTACATCCAAAACCTGCACAGTGCCCATTCAGAAATCAGAAGAAAGGTTTTTGTGGAAGAAACAAACCACGCTCATACTGTGATAAACATGGCCCAGATTCCAAAATAGTTGCTGTTGGGGTAAGTCTGCCCTGAATACAAAATACTTGCTTTTGCTGTAAGTGACTATCATTATCTATAAACAGGCTTACACTTTGGGCCAGCTTCCAATATAGCAGCACTCATTGTAAGTGGTCACTTACACTGAGGGCAAATCTTTTAGAATCGACCCTACATATTACATACTGCTGCCTAAAATAAATGACTTGCTACTATAACCTTTGAAACTCAGTTAGACATTTATTTTAGTATAGACATTTAATAATTATATATTGAGTTGCCTGCAAATAAAAGATAGAATAGACTATGCAACCCAGTTCAACAAGTTACTTAATGTACATATACTATATATAAGATAGTGGGCAGGATTCACGAAGGCTTGCACGGAGTGTAAGAGACATGTAACACTCCATGCAAGCCTCGCGATCCAGGAACAGCCCTAAACTCCGTGTAAGAGACCAGCTAAAACGTCTCTTACATGGACTGGGCGTGGACATGCTAAATACCTCACTTGCAGCCGAAAGGTATGCAAATGAGGTATATTAGCGATCCACAAAGCAGAACCCAGCCCGTGGAAGAGACGTTTTAGCTGCAGAAATGTACTCAGTTGACAACTGAGTACGTTTCTGCAAATTCCACAACGGAGCCATGTCAGCTCCAAATAAAGGGTGCATATGTCTCAGGCAGCATGCCAATGGCCAAATATGTGGCCATTGGCAAGGTAACCCGATGCAAAAATAATAAAAATATAATTTTTGTTTAAACCCAGCGCAGCCCCGCGCAAACGGGCTGCGCTGTATTAAACATAAAAATGAAGGTTCTAAACCCACAAATGTGGGTTTTATGCAATACATGGAATGACAATGCAGGGACCAGCAGACCAAAAACAACATGGCCACCGTGTAGTGGTTGCTAAGGGGGGAAGCTGAGTCTAAGACATGTAACTAAGCATTAGTAGGCAATCTCATGTAAATGAGGGTTAGGATACTGAATATCACAGTCACATAGCAAATGAGCACAGTCTGAGTAGTGTAAGAGATACATAAGGGGGAGGAATAGAGTAGGAGATAGGTGACATCACAGGGGGGAATGGTAGAAAGAAATGCAGTTCATTGGAGGTCAGTGTAACATGACAGATGACAGACACAGATCATGGAAAGAGGTGTGCCTCAAGATAAGTCCGGGAAAGTCAAGAAATGGAAGGTGTACACTGTTACTTACACCAAAGTTTCTTGCTGGGCATGCATGCGCACATGTGCGTGCCATGAAGCGTGAGTAGGGCAGTATGTGCTCGTGTAAGGCAGACTGAGCATGTGGGAGCGTGTTGGGAGATGTTTAACACTGTTTGCACTGGTGTGCGCGCATGTAAAGCAGACTGAGCATGTAGGAGCCTGCTGGCAGACCTGTAACACTGTTTGCGCTGGTGTGCGCGCGTTTTAATCCGAATAAGTAGCTTCTGAACCGTGTAAGCATGTGTGTGCACGTGTAAGCCACTGTGAGCGTGTTTCTGCTAGTATGCACATTGCTCCCCCCTGAGGAAACAGAAAGGAAAAAGGAAGCAACAGAATTAGTAGGAAGCTAGCAGGGATAACTGCTGAAGCTACCAGGTGAAAACAATTAGAAGCAGGCAATTACACAGGCAGAATAGTAGCCCAGCCCAGCACTTAAAACTCTGCAAACAGTAGTGCAGGATGTTTCTCTTAAGAGACACTGCAAGACAGGAGTAAGCTAATAGAAGTGAAAACTGAAAAAGCTTCCCTCAGAGCAGAAATGTTAGGGGCTGCCATAGCTGTCATAATGAGACATAGGCGACTTGCTGAGGGTGGTGACAATGCAGATGGTGCCAGACAACCCACAGTGAGGAGACGGAGAATAGTGTATAGGCCCAGGGTCACCTACCACGGGTTACATGAGCTAGAGATAGTAGAGCGCTATAGAGTGGACAGAGAGCTCCTGCAGCAAATTGTTGAGCTGTGCAGGCCACGTCTCACACAGAACCAACAGAGGGGAACCCATCCCAGTGGAAACCAAGGTATGTGTTGGACTAAGAATACTAGCAACAGGTACCTTCCAGAGACCAACTGGCGATATGATGGGGATATCACAGGCATCAGCCTCCAAGGTACTGCACCAGTTCCTGGATGCCATGTCAGCACATGTCGGTGATCATGTATATTTCCCCAATGCCCGTGAGGTATTGGCCAGCAATATGCGTCTCTTCCAGCAAATAGCGGAATACCCTGAGGTAGTGGGTGCAATAGACTGCACGCACATACGCATCAAAGCACTAGCCGGTGAGCGGGGTAGGGCCTACATTAACCGCAAGGGCTTCCCCTCCATCAACTGCCAGGTCATGTGTGATGCCCAGGGCATAATAATGAATGTGTGTGCTGGCTGCCCTGGGAGTTACCATGATTCCCACATCTGGCATTTGACGCAGCTGTACCAGACATTTGCCAATGGGGACATCCCACACGGACACCTAGTGGGGGATGCAGGTTATGCACTGGAGCCGTGGCTGATTACACCCATCAGAAACGCACACACACCTGAACAGGAATGCCATAATGAGGCACATGCACAAACACGTAATGTAATAGAGCATGTGTTTGGGCTGCTCAAGTCACGGTTCCGGTGTCTGGACACATCTGGTGGAGCCTTGCAGTACACACCAACTACATGTACCCAAATTGTCATGGTATGTGCTATGCTACATAATAAGATCTTGCAAAAACAGCTGCAGCAGGACCAGCATAGGGCTGGGCCAAACAGCCCCCCACCATTGCCAAGGCCATCACAGGCAGAGCGTGACTCAGAGGAGGAACAACCTGAGCCTGCCCCAGTAGGCAGAAGGAGGCGTGCCCAGTATGCCCTGGCCTTGGCAAAGAGGCAACGCACAGCACATACACTGGCTCAGTAGGAACCCTGGGAATGATACCCCCTCTGACTCACTCAAATAATAACATGGATGCCTAAAATGACATGACCTGCTCACAAACACGTACAGGGAAGTGTAATATGTGCATCCAACAGAAGCAGCCCTGCAGCACCACCTAAGGCATGAATGCCATGTGTTAAGTAATGTAACACCATGTACTATATGCACACCTGAGCACCCTGACTAACATCCACCCTCACCAAGCATGAAGCCACAAAATGACGATGGGATGATCAAGTGCAATAACTGGCTGAAGTAATGCAGTTAGTCAAAGGGGAGCCAATGTGTTTCAGGCTGGGAAGACATGCGGAGCATGACATGATGCACCACCTGCTAGGGGTGGCGTGCACCTATCATTCCATGCCCCATGGATACTGGCAAAGGCTGTCAGTACCCACAGCATGCCCTGAATAGGTAAGTCTCAAAACACAAACCCACCTTCATAGGTACCACAAGGGATAGGAACCTAGATGTAATGCTACCCAATGCCAGAAGTCTAAACAGCAAGATGTGTGCAGTGTAAATGCACACAGTATGGAGAATGTAGATATCAGTCCTGTAATAGAGAACTGGGTCAAGGCTCACATCAGCACCCTAACACTACCAGGTCACACCTCATACTGTGTTGTACAGCCGCAAAACATGGAACAAGCTACAAAAGGAGGGTGACTAGCAATAAATGTCAAGGATAACCACACCCCCATGTTGGTACCACAACAAGAAGCAGCATGGATTAGCCATGGTCACATACCAATGGCTAAAACCGCCTCCCAGTATATAGCCTGCTGCAGACTACTGTCCTAATACCAGGAACTGCACCTGGCCTATGTTGGAATACATGAATATATCAAGCCCCCAAAACAACATTATATTGCTTGAGTGAAAATACCCAGACATACACCGAGCATTATACTAGCACCAACACAGTTGGAGAAAAGTTCCCAGAATCCATAAACAAAAATGCCCAGGAACAACATACCACTCCCACAAGAGGGGTAAGCATACTGGATGTGATAATCAGCAACATGTGTACTGGATGGCAAGATGAGAAGTGTATCCTTCACTGGTAAGACCAGACCATAGAGTAATCACACTGGATATACACATCCGACCCCAGTCCCTGGCCAGAATACCACAGTGAAAAACATGTGTAAAGCATAGGTTGCAGCCCCCCAAACTGATGTTGAATCCACGAAAGGCCCTGTGCAAGTGCAGAATATGGGACACACCGCAGAACATGTTATACAGGCATTCCATGAACACAGCCAGGAATGCTTGGAGTATGCAATCACAAATAACAACAACACACAATGCCATACACGCAGGCATCTGGCATGCTGGACTCCAGCCATTACCAAACCATGCAAGAGAATGAGGAAGCTACCACATGACAGAAAAAACATAAAAAGGGAAGTAATCACTGACCAGTAGTATGGCAATAACATATGTCCATACATACAATCCACTAAGTCCAGCCACAACAAGTAGAATATGTGAATCCAGAGGCAATGTGACACCTGTCCCAAGTACACAGACAACCACAACTCCCCCCAATAAATACAAATATATGTGATAAATGCAACCATGTATCCAAACCAGAGGTTGAGCTCCCCCAACTCAGTACTGTTAAAACTAGTCAGGAGGAGAAGGTAACCACATACACCACAAACCCAGTCCCACATAGACCTACCACAACTGTAAACCAAACACATAAACACAGAAAAACATTCCCAGAGGCCCTAATTACAAACACACCACACCAACAGAAGCCTCCAAAGCAGATCACAAGCAACCACAACCTCCAAACATAGCACATGCAACGAATAGTACACAAAGCTGGTGTGCCAAACAGTCACAGGCCAGAAGGAGAAACAACATGCCTGATACAGTTGTAATAGGTATCTGTATAGGCAGACACACTGCTGTCCCACTCACCAGACTGAACAAGGGAAAGGGTAGAGTAAGCTGCCTGTAGGCTGCCACAAAATGCCACATAACACAAGTACGCAGGTCACCCCAAAGCAAGCAGAAATATGATGCACTCAATGTCCATGCTGATGTGAATGACCTGAGATGTACCTCCCTCGTCTACATGTAAAGAGACATGGATGATCTCTCTGAGTATGTACCCCAGGCTGGTATGACACTGGCTGTGTGCAGCATCCAACCCTCACCAAGAATTATGCCACAGTACAAACACAGAATGATCATGTTTAACAGCTGGCACAGTTACAGCTGTCAGTCCAAGAGGGTCTAATGTCTGTCTGCTTGAGATGTCAAGCATGACAAGCCATGCTGCTGTTCCAGGGATGGCTTGCACCTGTTACCCCTGCGTCTGGATACTGGATAAGGCTTTTGCCACCTCCATAGAGCCGTATGTAGGCAAGGCCAAAAGACTACCCACCACCCTACAAAACATAAGTGGTAAGAAACATAAGGGTAATACTGGCCAATGCCAGATGTGTAAACTGCAATATGCATGCGCCTGAGGCACTTCCCATTATGGAGAACATTGATGTCTGTGCAGTGACAGAAGCCTGCTGCAAGCCTAGTGATAGCACACCAGCACTACCAGGTTATACCACATATCATGTGTTATGGCCCCAACACCTGGACCAAAACATCAAAGGAGGGGAGTATCCATATGCAGCACAATCACCCATATGGCCAGGTAACTGACAATGCACAAAGCAGCGGAGACCACCCATGTGCACCTAAGTGTATTCCAAACTGCTGTACAGTCTGTAGCATGCGACAGACCACACTCTCACACACAAGAACTCCACCCAGACATCCTGAAGACACTGGACAGTATGAATGTCCCACCAAATACCAGACAAGGTACACACAAATTACCACATAGGTGGCAAACCATTATGTATGCAAGGAGTAATCAGGGACCTAGGGACACAAGTCGACAGTAATCTGTCATGTGACACTCACAATGCCAATGTGGCTAGGAAGATTGTCGATATTGGACACCGTATCATGAAAGGATTCACATCTACATCAACAGAGGTCACTGTGCCGCTGTGCTGTTCCCTTATCAGACCCATAATCTAGTACAATGACTCATATGGGATGTACCATACGTGACACCTGCAGCGGTTCGAAGACCTCATAGTTACCCCACCAAGAGGATAAAGGGTGTGAAATATATGTCATATGCTGCCTGGCTGTAGACACCCCAGCTGAATGCAGTCACAGACTGCCTACACAGAGGCATTGTATGTCTGTTGTACAAGGCCATGTCCAACACAGGAGTAATGGACATGCTCCACCACAGGAAATCAAAGCCATTGAGCTGTGAGAGTGACAGATGTCAGCCTCAACACATAATGAAATAAGATGTGCTGTAGGGACAGATACATAACCCAGAGGCTCCCCACACCCAGAAACAGGATCCCAATCCATGTTAGGCAGAGCCCCTCACTGACACCCCTCAACAGGAATATTGCCAAGTGGATGGATGATCGTACATGTATACTGGGGGTCTTCACTGTCTCACGACCAGACAGAGGCACAGTAAAAAAATTCATAAATGGCCATAATAGAAACATAGCAAGGGGTGGCGAAAGACACACACACTCTGGCTAGGCTTACTAATGCCCTAGGGTGGATAGCCTAGTATGAACCCATGAACCTATGAAGATACAAATTGTACAGGACACTAAGGATAATCACAAGGCTTACCTAACTGATGGTAGGAACCATGTTGGGCATTCACAGATATGCTCCGAATCACACAGATATTACAAACAACATACC
This sequence comes from Protopterus annectens, assembly GCF_019279795.1. Taxonomy (NCBI): domain Eukaryota; kingdom Metazoa; phylum Chordata; order Ceratodontiformes; family Protopteridae; genus Protopterus; species Protopterus annectens. The sequence continues at coordinate 1,389,434,490 of NC_056733.1, read as the reverse complement.
AAACACACACACATATTGCTAACATACAACCTGACAGGTGCAGTGCAAACACCCCCAGAGTGCAAAATATCTATCCCAGCAGACTGCTGGTCCCTGACATTGCAGATGCTGAGGTAACAGCCATCATCTGCAAAGCAAAACACACAGCAGCAAAGGTATGTGATGGTGTCCTGGGCTGTGGCCAACATGGACTCCAAGAATAATGGAATGCAAAATCACACTACTGCCCAATGTCAGCCTTACCACAGGATATGTACCCAAAGAGCAGTGTACAACAACAGTGGTCCTTCACAACAAAGGTGTTGCCTGAATGGATACTGCAAACTACCACCCCAGGATCCTGACAAGCTTGGTCTGCACAGCTATGGAAAGGATCAGTATGTACCGCAGACAGAAGGCTATTATAGACCTACTGATACTGGACCCTACACAGTGTGGCTGTCGTAACTGCAGATCCTGCCCCTAAACATGTTTGACCCATTTGAAGCAGTCATTAAGGTCATTGATGAGGGCAATGTGGTCCACACAGTGTAGCTGGACCATGCATATGCTTCTAGACAATACCGTACGAGTTCAGTATGGATATGTTCACCAGCTTAAATATATACCCCTATGTCAGTAGAGGGGTTGCAAACCAGACCAAGGACAGAACTGACATGGTCAGACATGCCGCATCCATGTCAGACTACAAAGCAGATATGAGTGGCATCCCACAAGGCCTGGTCCTGGGCCCCCCCCCCCCCGTTCTGTATATATGTCCCATAGGTATAGGCCAACATGGAAGGACTGTGACTGAACATATGTGCAGAGGAGTACAAACAGCCCGCCATATCCGACCCCCAGCTGACACAAGCAACCCACAAAAGGGCCACCTACAAACAGACAACTGGAGCCATAGTCATGTCAGCAAGCTAATTGCAGAACTGTGTATAGACAACCACCGTGGATATACAGTAAGTGCCCACAAATTACCACACAGGTGTTAACCCATGATGTACCTAACATGTAATGAGAGACCTGGGTACAAAAGGTGATAGATATCCTGCACTGGACAAACATGTGGCTGTAGTGTTCGCAGAAACATATACTATATACCCACCCAAACATGAAGGTTGGCAGATGTAGATAAGAGGATGTCACTGTGGCTCTGCAGTCATCCTCCATCAGCGTCACAATTGACTACAATAGCCCCTGTGGGATATACCTCAGCAGACACCTCCATCAACTGTAAAGTCCACAACAGTACCCCACCAGGAGTAGCAAAGAGCATGAACAGATGCCATGTGTTGCCTGAGTAAACAAACTGCAGCCCCACACACTGCCATACTGCCCAGCTACAGGCAAGCTGTTCCTGATGTATGAAGCCATGTCCAACCTGGAATCAATGAACATGCTGCACCTTGTACAATCTGAATGGCAGTGAGCTATGCACATGAGAGACCTGAACCCCAGCCCTGACATACATAGGACAAGCTGTACAGAATGATCCATAACACAGAAGGCACCCCCACTCTTCAGTAAACTCCCGGTACAGGTCAGCCAGAGAGTCACTTATCGACACCCCTCAAGAGGAATCCTAATGAGTGGATGGGAGATGGTAGGCTAACCCTGGGTATCACTGTTATGTCAGAGGTAGACGGAGGCACAGTATACTAACCATGACATATGTCATGGCAAACTCCAGTTACAATGTGTGTCGAAGGACAAACACATCCTGTGACTAGCATCAGAAATGGCCTAAGGAACATCGCTAGTGTTTGCCAATGTCCACCCATGTTGTGGAATACACTACCAATGTTGGACGAGCCTGGTGTAGGTAGTCCATATCTGAACATAATGCAACATGGTCATATGTGCACAACTGGCCCCTACACAGTCTGTTGTGCTCACTATGAAGATGTCAAGCAGTCATAAGACTAAAGCCCAGGATACTGTCCACCACAGTGAAAGTACTGGACCAGTACACTATACGGTACTACAGTGGTAGGTCATTATGAATGTATGTTGAGAACTGTCTGCAAAGTATCCCATGCAATCCCTGCAGGCACAGTTTAATCCCTGTTGTGGCAGACATGAAGCAGTTGGCCATTTAGTACACAACATGACACCCAACACACAACCATAAACGTGAGATATTGTTGAAGTTCACACACACCCAAATATGTGGTGGACTTCAGAGTGCAACATATGGGAAGCTCACACTGGGCATGCTCGCACACTTTGATAAATGAGGCATATGTCAGACAACATGCCATGGAAAGGCTGAACTGGACATGCTCACACACTTAGGCCATATCTCCGTTTAGCAGTTGGCCACACATATCTGGTATTTGTACGTGTCAGTCCAGGAACCAACCACAACACAGCAATCTGCCCAGTGCACACAGTAAATGACTACAGAGACATAAGTGATATAGTGGATCGCCGTCATATGCAAACATCTCCCACAGATACACAAGTTGGTCATAGGAACAGGGAATGCTATGGCAATAAAGACCTGCAAACAGTAGAACAGCACAACAAATATTGTGCATCCGACAATTGAACATATGGGTGTAGAGGTCAATACTAGGCTTGTTGCCCTAGGGAATGACAGCTCAGCCAGAGTGTGTTTGGCATCTGCATCCCCAGTACAGTAGGCTACTGTGCCACTGAAAAGTAGGTCACATAAGGCAACATGTGAGGCTAGTGAGCTGTGCCTCTGTCAAGCAAGGGCACCGTGGAGGTCCCAGGGATTGAATGTGCCAAGCCACCGCCATGTTGTCGGTGTGTGCTGGAAGAGGGTTGCTGAGGATCTCTAACAGTAAGTGTCCATCAATAACAGACTGAGGGGAGCCCTATCTGCATTCTCTGGACAATTCCACTGTCAACATTGTGTTGTGATGATTATGTGTGAATGAAGTGCCGTGCTGGAACTGTTCACAGATGTCCTTCCTCTGTGGGCTACAGCTCTGCAATGTATTAGCTCACTCTGTCTGTTGTACGGCTCATATATGGCTGGTGTACACCTGACAGGTGTCTTGTTGTGGAGCAGTCATGGGTATATGTGGGATAGCATGATCAATGCAAACCGTACACATGCTCATAGAATGCAATTGTCAAGGATTATGCTGAGTGGCCAGTATAGTCCCCCAGCATGGGTCCTCTGAAGTCGTCCACCCCAGTCTTCACAAGTGTAGAGTCTGCTTGTGCTAAATACAGTTTGTTTGCAGTGGCAACCTTGCCTGGGGGTGGAGATGGGATATGGATGTCCAGGGAAAGGTGGGTATGGTCAGATATCAACAATGGTGGTCCACCTCTGGTGTGGAACAGTGAGTACCCACGTTGCAGATGGACAGGTGCAATATGTATTCCCCATGTGGCTGTGGTGTGTGGTTCTGCCATAGCACATGGACCCACAAATTGTAGTGGCTGTAGGGTAAAGTGGTAGAGGCCTGAGTAGTTCTCACACACAATATGCCTGTACCTGATGTTAACAACTGAATGGTGTATGTGAACACCTGCATATCCTGGCACTGTTCCCAGGAAGCTAAGTGTGTGTCCTGGATGTGGGTGTGGTGTTCTGGACTGGTGGTGTTGTGTGTTGCAGGTCCTGTGATCACAAAGCATGGTATAGAAAAACCCCC